>NW_024058100.1:0-67994 GCF_016432855.1 Salvelinus namaycush
AGAGACAACACAACACTACATAAAGAGAGAGACAACACAACACTACATAAAGAGAGAGACAACACAACACTACATAAAGAGAGAGACAACACAACACTACATAAAGAGAGAGACACCACAACACTACATAAAGAGAGACAACACAACACTACATAAAGAGAGAGAGACAACACTACATAAAGAGAGACAACACAACACTACATAAAGAGAGACACCACAACACTACATAAAGAGAGACACCACAACACTACATAAAGAGAGAGACACCACAACACTACATAAAGAGAGACACCACAACACTACATAAAGAGAGAGACACCACAACACTACATAAAGAGAGAGACCATAACACTACATAAAGAGAGACAACACAACACTACATAAAGAGAGACACCACAACACTACATAAAGAGAGAGACAACACAACACTACATAAAGAGAGACACCACAACACTACATAAAGAGAGACACCACAACACTACATAAAGAGAGAGACACCACAACACTACATAAAGAGAGAGACACCACAACACTACATAAAGAGAGAGACACCACAACACTACATAAAGAGAGACAACACTACATAAAGAGAGACAACACAACACTACATAAAGAGAGACAACACAACACTACATAAAGAGAGACACCACAACACTACATAAAGAGAGAGACAACACAACACTACATAAAGAGAGACACCACAACACTACATAAAGAGAGAGACAACACAACACTACATAAAGAGAGAGACCATAACACTACATAAAGAGAGACAACACAACACTACATAAAGAGAGAGACAACACAACACTACATAAAGAGAGAGACAACACAACACTACATAAAGAGAGACACCACAACACTACATAAAGAGAGAGACAACACAACACTACATAAAGAGAGACACCACAACACTACATAAAGAGAGACACCACAACACTACATAAAGAGAGAGACAACACAACACTACATAAAGAGAGACACCACAACACTACATAAAGAGAGAGACAACACAACACTACATAAAGAGAGAGACCATAACACTACATAAAGAGAGACACCACAACACTACATAAAGAGAGAGACCATAACACTACATAAAGAGAGACACCACAACACTACATAAAGAGAGACACCACAACACTACATAAAGAGAGACACCACAACACTACATGAAGAGAGAGACAACACAACACTACATAAAGAGAGACAACACAACACTACATAAAGAGAGACACCACAACACTACATAAAGAGAGAGACAACACAACACTACATAAAGAGAGACAACACAACACTACATAAAGAGAGAGACAACACAACACTACATAAAGAGAGAGACCATAACACTACATAAAGAGAGACACCACAACACTACATAAAGAGAGAGACCATAACACTACATAAAGAGAGACACCACAACACTACATAAAGAGAGACACCACAACACTACATAAAGAGAGACACCACAACACTACATAAAGAGAGACACCACAACACTACATGAAGAGAGACAACACAACACTACATAAAGAGAGAGACCATAACACTACATAAAGAGAGAGACCATAACACTACATAAAGAGAGACACCACAACACTACATAAAGAGAGAGACAACACAACACTACATAAAGAGAGACAACACAACACTACATAAAGAGAGAGACAACACAACACTACATAAAGAGAGAGACAACACAACACTACATAAAGAGAGAGACAACACAACACTACATAAAGAGAGACAACACAACACTACATAAAGAGAGAGACCATAACACTACATAAAGAGAGAGACCATAACACTACATAAAGAGAGAGACAACACAACACTACATAAAGAGAGAGACAACACAACACTACATAAAGAGAGAGACAACACAACACTACATAAAGAGAGAGACAACACAACACTACATAAAGAGAGAGACAACACAACACTACATAAAGAGAGAGACCATAACACTACATAAAGAGAGAGACAACACAACACTACATAAAGAGAGAGACCATAACACTACATAAAGAGAGACACCACAACACTACATAAAGAGAGAGACCATAACACTACATAAAGAGAGACACCACAACACTACATAAAGAGAGAGACCATAACACTACATAAAGAGAGAGACCACAACACTACATAAAGAGAGACACCACAACACTACATAAAGAGAGACACCACAACACTACATAAAGAGAGAGACCATAACACTACATAAAGAGAGAGACCATAACACTACATAAAGAGAGAGACCACAACACTACATAAAGAGAGAGACCATAACACTACATAAAGAGAGACCACATAACACTACATAAAGAGAGACACCACAACACTACATAAAGAGAGAGACCATAACACTACATAAAGAGAGAGACCATAACACTACATAAAGAGAGAGACCACATAACACTACATAAAGAGAGACACCACAACACTACATAAAGAGAGAGACAACACAACACTACATAAAGAGAGAGACCATAACACTACATAAAGAGAGAGACCATAACACTACATAAAGAGAGACCACATAACACTACATAAAGAGAGACACCACAACACTACATAAAAAGAGAGACCATAACACTACATAAAGAGAGACCACATAACACTACATAAAGAGAGACACCACAACACTACATAAAGAGAGACCTAAGACAACAACATAGCATGGCATCTTATAATTACATTGTTTTTGACTTTAGTCAAATCCCCAGGTTTTTCACTGCATATATAGGCCTACCAGCTAGTACTTCATATTATAATTACATTGTTTTTGACTTTGACTTTCTGAGTTCAAAGTCCCCCTGTGCTGCTAATGCTAGCCGCGGTTAGCATGCTAATAGACAGACTATCTCTCTCTTGAGACACTAGCCAGCATGATGCTAACGGGCATGTCACATAAATTGATGTTGATTTTTTTAACGATGTGAGTTGCTGAGCAAAGTGTTCCAACGTGTGACAAGGAACACATCCAAGGTTGCAGTCGGCACTGGGAATTTCTGTATTTAGCATCTCTGAGTTTGGTCCCAAATGGCAACTTATTACCTTCTTAGTCCACTACTGTTGACCAGAACCCTTAGGCCCTGAGCCCTTATAATGGAAACAGAGGGCTATTTGCGATGCATTCTGAGGCTCCATTTTCCTCCATGGTTATAGGCGTCTCTCTGGTGTCTTGTTGGTACGCTCCTCTCCTAATTGGGTTGTTATGAGACACAATCTGTGCAAAATAGATTTTAATTGAACATGGCTAAAAGGAATGTTGAATGTTATGTCCTGTTTATCTTCCAGTAACTCTGCAAACTGTGTAATGGTGTCTGTCCCACTGGAAGTTCTCCTATCAAACTGTAATGTTGTCTGTCCCACTGGAAGTTCTCCTCTCAAACTGTGATGCTGTCTGTCCCACTAGAAGTTCTCCTCTCAAACTGTAATGCTGTCTGTCCCACTGGAAGTTCTCCTCTCAAACTGTAATGCTGTCTGTCCCACTGGAAGTTCTCCTCTCAAACTGTAATGCTGTCTGTCCCACTGGAAGTTCTCCTCTCAAACTGTAATGTTGTCTGTCCCACTGGAAGTTATCCTCTGAAACTGTAATGCTGTCTGTCTCAGTGGAAGTTCTCCTCTCAAACTGTAATGCTGTCTGTCCCACTGGAAGTTCTCCTATCAAACTGTAATGCTGTCTGTCTCAGTGGAAGTTCTCCTATCAAACTGTGATGCTGTCTGTCTCAGTGGAAGTTCTCCTATCAAACTGTGATGCTGTCTGTCTCAGTGGAAGTTCTCCTCTCAAACTGTAATGCTGTCTGTCCCACTGGAAGTTCTCCTCTGAAACTGTAATGCTGTCTGTCCCACTGGAAGTTCTCCTCTCTAACTGTAATGCTGTCTGTCCCACTGGAAGTTCTCCTCTCTAACTGTAATGCTGTCTGTCCCACTGGAAGTTCTGCTCTGAAACTGTAATGCTGTCTGTCTCAGTGGAAGTTCTCCTCTGAAACTGTAATGCTGTCTGTCTCAGTGGAAGTTCTCCTCTCAAATTGTAATGCTGTCTGTCTCAGTGGAAGTTCTCCTCTCAAACTGTAATGCTGTCTGTCTCAGTGGAAGTTCTCCTATCAAACTGTAATGCTGTCTGTCTCAGTGGAAGTTCTCCTATCAAACTGTGATGCTGTCTGTCTCAGTGGAAGTTCTCCTCTCAAACTGTAATGCTGTCTGTCCCAGTGGAAGTTCTCCTCTCAAACTGTAATGTTGTCATTCTCACTGGAAGTTCTCCTATCAAACTGTAATGTTGTCTGTCCCACTGGAAGTTCTCCTATCAAACTGTAATGTTGTCTGTCCAACTAGAAGTTCTCCTATCAAACTGTAATGCTGTCTGTCTCACTGGAAGTTCTCCTATCAAACTGTAATGTTGTCTGTCCCACTGGAAGTTCTCCTATCAAACTGTGATGCTGTCTGTCCCAGTGGAAGTTCTGCTCTCAAACTGTGATGCTGTCTGTCCCACTGGAAGTTCTCCTCTGAAACTGTGTAATGGTGTCTGTCCCACTGGAAGTTCTCCTATCAAACTGTAATGCTGTCTGTCCCACTGGAAGTTCTCCTCTGAAACTGTGTAATGTTGTCTGTCCCAGTGGAAGTTATCCTATCAAACTGTAATGCTGTCTGTCCCAGTGGAAGTTCTCCTCTCAAACTGTAATGCTGTCTGTCTCAGTGGAAGTTCTCCTCTCAAACTGTAATGTTGTCTGTCTCACTGGAAGTTCTCCTATCAAACTGTAATGCTGTCTGTCCCAGTGGAAGTTCTCCTCTGAAACTGTGTAATGTTGTCTGTCCCACTGGAAGTTCTCCTATCAAACTGTAATGCTGTCTGTCCCACTGGAAGTTCTCCTCTCAAACTGTAATGCTGTCTGTCTCAGTGGAAGTTCTCCTCTCAAACTGTAATGCTATCTGTCTCAGTGGAAGTTCTCCTCTCAAACTGTAATGCTGTCTGTCTCAGTGGAAGTTCTCCTCTGAAACTGTGTAATGTTGTCTGTCCCAGTGGAAGTTCTCCTATCAAACTGTAATGCTGTCTGTCCCAGTGGAAGTTCTCCTCTCAAACTGTAATGCTGTCTGTCTCAGTGGAAGTTCTCCTCTCAAACTGTAATGTTGTCTGTCTCACTGGAAGTTCTCCTATCAAACTGTAATGCTGTCTGTCCCAGTGGAAGTTCTCCTCTGAAACTGTGTAATGTTGTCTGTCCCACTGGAAGTTCTCCTATCAAACTGTAATGCTGTCTGTCTCAGTGGAAGTTCTCCTCTCAAACTGTAATGCTGTCTGTCTCAGTGGAAGTTCTCCTCTCAAACTGTAATGCTGTCTGTCCCACTAGAAGTTCTCCTCTGAAACTGTGTAATGGTGTCTGTCCCACTAGAAGTTCTCCTCTGAAACTGTGTAATGTTGTCTGTCCCACTGGAAGTTCTCCTATCAAACTGTAATGCTGTCTGTCTCAGTGGAAGTTCTCCTCTCAAACTGTAATGCTGTCTGTCCCACTAGAAGTTCTCCTCTGAAACTGTGTAATGGTGTCTGTCCCACTAGAAGTTCTCCTCTGAAACTGTGTAATGGTGTCTGTCCCACTGGAAGTTCTCCTCTCTCACATTAATCAGCAGGAGGAGGGTGTGAGTTGGGACAGGAGTGCAGAGAGAGCAGAAGCAGCCTTGAAAGACAATTAATCACTCAAGAGAGGCAACGCCTAGGGCAGTACCAGCAAACAGAGCACTACGTGTACGGAATAGGGGATGAGGAGGAGAGAGGGAGAGACAGAAATCGAAATTGAGAGGAGAGAGAGAGGGAGAGGGAATGAGAGAGTGACGGGTAGAGGAAGAGAGAGGAAAGGGGAGAGATATTTATAGATGAGAGATAAAGAGATTGACGGAGAGATGACGAGAGAAAAAACGAATTAGTATCAGATGAAGTCACAAAGTCAACATGTCAGCTGAACTTTACTTCACTGTGACCTGAAGTTTTTACCAAGTTTATACCAAGCTCCCATCAGGCTCCGATCATCATTACCCCAGTAATACATCAGACAGCCACTCAGACACACACTCAGACGCCCACTCAGACAGCCACTCAGAGAGCCACTCAGACAGTAATACATCAGACACCCACTCAGACACCCACTTAGCCACTCACTCAGACACCCACCCACTCAGACACCCACTCAGACACCCACTCAGACGCCCACTCAGACAGCCACTCAGACAGCCACTCAGACAGCCACTCAGACAGTAATACATCAGACACCCACTCAGACACCCACTTAGCCACTCACTCAGACACCCACCCACTCAGACACCCACTCAGACACCCACTCAGACAGCAATGCACTCAGACAGCCACTCAGACAGTAATACATCAGACACCCACTCAGACACCCACTTAGCCACTCACTCAGACACCCACCCACTCAGACACCCACTCAGACGCCCACTCAGACAGCAATGCACACAGACAGCCACTCAGACAGCCACTCAGACAGTAATACATCAGACACCCACTCAGACACCCACTCAGACACCCACTTAGCCACTCACTCAGACACCCACCCGCTCAGACACCCACTCAGACACCCACTCAGACGCCCACTCAGACAGCAATGCACTCAGACACCCACTCAGACACCCACTCAGACACCCACTCAGACGCCCACTCAGACAGCAATGCACTCAGACACCCACTCAGACAGCCACTCAGACACCCACTTAGCCACTCACTCAGACACCCACCCACTCAGACAGCCACTCAGACACCCACTTAGCCACTCACTCAGACAGCCACGCAGACACCCACCCACTCAGACACCCACCCACTCAGACAGTCACCCACTCAGACAGTCACCCACTCAGACACCCACTCAGACAGCCACTCAGACACCCACCCACTCAGACACCCACTCAGACAGCAGCATAGACTAGGAAGGACAAGGAGAAGATCCTCTATCATCATGAGACTTGGGTGACACTTTAATAGTTCTTGTAATCCAGGGATAGACAACTCTGCTCCTTGCAGCCTGCGTGTCTACTATTGCCTGACACTTAATTGCACACAACTTCACACACAGGAAGAAGATTAGCTGGGCTGTAAGTGGGTCATACTTCAGCAGAGAGAGAGGTGATAGAGAGAGAGAGAGAGAGAGAGAGAGAGAGAGAGAGAGAGAGAGAGAGAGAGAGGTGGGATGAAAGAGAAAGAAGGGGGAGGATAGAGAGAGAGAGAAAGACAGAGAGAGAAACAGAGAGAGAGGTGATAGAGAAAGAGAGAGAGAGACAGAGAGAGAGGTGGGATGAAAGAGAAAGAAGGGGGAGGAGACAGAGAGAGAGGTGATAGAGAGAGAGAAACACAGAGAGAGAGAGAGAGGTGATAGAGAAAGAGACAGAGAGGGAGAGGTGATAGAGAAAGAGAGAGAGAGACAGAGAGAGAGGTGGGATGAAAGAGAAAGAAGGGGGAGGATAGAGAGAGAGAGAGACAGAGAGAGAGGTGGGATGAAAGAGAAAGCGAGAGATGAGATGATAGAGAAGGTATGGGGGGTCCTGTGAGATTTATGAACCCCCAGTGTAGGTACATGGACACCTGCGACCTGGATTCCCCCACCACCCAGTTTATAGGTGGACCCCTCATCATATTTCACCCAACGCCATTTTAATTACAGAGGCTCGGTGTGATGCCTGTTCACCCTCACAGGTTCCTCCTCTGTCTCCAGGCCGACGCCCCACTAACAATGTGATGTATTGGTCTGTAATGGGAGTGTTGAACCTGAGAGCAACGTGCTATAGATCAATGTGCTGTAGAAGACTGATGATATTGACTGATGCTATAGATCACCTCACAGACTTAACAGCACCTGGCTCAATGACTTGGGATGTCAGTATAGTATATAGTGTAAGTGGGTTTTTTCTCCACCTATGTAATATGTCCTTTCAGGGGACTACCATCTTAAGAGTAAAGGGGTGTGTGGAACTAAGGTACTCAATACCCCCAGAGCTCAATACTCTCCTAAGACAGATCTGATTCATTTGGAGTTTTATCTCCTATCTACAGGGTGGCATTAAAGGGTAAGGAGATGAATCGTTGGTCCCCCGCCACTGGTAATGTATTCGGAGGTGGATGTTTATTGGGATGAGTCTTGTCCTGAAGGCAGAACTGAAAGATTTCCGCTAGATGGGTCAGCTACAAAGTCAAAATTGGTCTCTATTGTAAAAATTCACAAAAACAAAAAATAATTAATTAACCTTAATTTAAGGTTAAGGTTAGGCAGTAGGGTTAGCAGTGTGGATAAGGTTGGGCAGTAGGGTTAGCAGTGTGGTTAAGGTTAGGCATTAGGGTTAGCAGTGTGGATAAGGTTAAGGTTAGGCATTGGAGATAGCAGTGTGGTTAAGGTTAGGCATTAGGGTTAGCAGTGTGGTTAAGGTTAGGGTTAGGCAGTAGGGTTAGCAGTGTGGTTAGGGTTAGGCATTAGGGTTAGCAGTGTGGTTAAGGTTAGGCATTAGGGTTAGCAGTGTGGTTAAGGTTAGGCAGTAGGGTTAGCAGTGTGGATAAGGTTAGGCATTAGGGTTAGCAGTGTGGATAAGGTTAGGCAGTAGGGTTAGCAGTGTGGTTAAGGTTAGGCATTAGGGTTAGCAGTGTGGATAAGGTTAAGGTTAGGCATTGGAGATAGCAGTGTGGTTAAGGTTAGGCATTAGGGTTAGCAGTGTGGTTAAGGTTAGGCAGTAGGGTTAGCAGTGTGGATAAGGTTAGGCAGTAGGGTTAGCAGTGTGGTTAAGGTTAGGCATTGGAGATAGCAGTGTGGTTAAGGTTAGGCATTAGGGTTAGCAGTGTGGATAAGGTTAAGGTTAGGCATTAGGGTTAGCAGTGTGGATAAGGTTAAGGTTAGGCATTGGAGATAGCAGTGTGGTTAAGGTTAGGCATTAGGGTTAGCAGTGTGGTTAAGGTTAGGCAGTAGGGTTAGCAGTGTGGTTAAGGTTAGGCAGTAGGGTTAGCAGTGTGGATAAGGTTGGGCAGTAGGGTTAGCAGTGTGGTTAAGGTTAGGCATTAGGGTTAGCAGTGTGGATAAGGTTAAGGTTAGGCATTGGAGATAGCAGTGTGGTTAAGGTTAGGCATTAGGGTTAGCAGTGTGGTTAAGGTTAGGCAGTAGGGTTAGCAGTGTGGATAAGGTTAGGCATTAGGGTTAGCAGTGTGGTTAAGGTTAGGCATTAGGGTTAACAGTGTGATTAAGGTTAAGGTTAGGCATTAGGGTTAGCAGTGTGGTTAAGGTTAAGGTTAGGCATTAGGGTTAGCAGTGTGGTTAGGGTTAGGCATTAGGGTTAGCAGTGTGGTTAAGGTTAGGCATTAGGGTTAGCAGTGTGGTTAGGGTTAGGCATTAGGGTTAGCAGTGTGGTTAAGGTTAGGCATTAGGGTTAGCAGTGTGGATAAGGTTAAGGTTAGGCATTAGAGATAGCAGTGTGGTTAAGGTTAGGCATTAGGTTTAGCAGTGTGGATAAGGTTATGGTTAAAACCAGCTAGTGACCACTCTTTAGAGATGCCTCCAGAACAATATTCATTACCAAAAAACGCTAACCTGCAATATATTCACTGATACTGAAGGTCAGAACTATAGTGTTGTGTGTGTGTGTATGTGTAGGGAGGGGGGGGGGGGGGGGGGGGGTGAGTGCGTTTGTGTGAGTGTAAGTGTGTCATCATTCATCTGTATCAGCAGCACCAGAAAACTGGAGGGGGGAGGAAATGAGAGGGGGAAGGAGGGAGAAGAGGAGGGGCAGAGGTAGGGGGAGGAGAGGAGAGGGGGAAGGAGGGGCAGGGGAGGAGAGGAGTGGGGGAACGGAGGGGGAGGCAAGGGGGAGAGGCAGGGGGAGGAGAGGAGAGGGGGAAGGAGGGAGAAGAGGAATGGGGGAGGAGGGGGAGGAGAAACAGACACACATTAGAAACTCTGACTACTGATGGAAAGAGAGTTATCTGATAGACTTGAAGAGAGCTCACTATTGTATCAAGCCACTTTCTAAACTGTTCATGTGTCAACTAGCTCAGTTACAGTATCAGCAGTCTCATCCAGAAACATTATTATTCAGGAAACAGTGTCTATACGCTACAGAAAATAAACATCAGGTCCGTCTGTCTCTGTTCTGTCAGGGAGTCTGTTAGAGACAAGCCGTCATCTGGTGATGTGATGACCAAACTATGGGGAATAGATTCACTGACTGCAGGGAGAGGACCATGTCTCCATTTCAATCTGTCTGACTGGATGGAGCTGTCTGACAGTGGATGGAGCTGTCTAACTGTGGATGGAGCTATCTGACTGTGGATGGAGCTGCCTGACCGTGGATGGAGCTATCTGACAGTGGATGGAGCTGCCTGATAGTGGATGGAGCTGCCTGATAGTGGATGGAGCTGCCTGATAGTGGATGGAGCTGCCTGATAGTGGATGGAGCTGCCTGACAGTGGACGGAGCTGCCTGATAGTGGATGGAGCTGCCTGACAGTGGACGGAGATGCCTGACAGTGGATGGAGCTGCCTGACAGTGGACGGAGCTGCCTGGACATGACCACCTTGGTTCTCTAAAACAGCAAACTGTCTATCCGGAGAGAGATTGCAGGCCCTTTAATGTCTCTTTCTCTGTGGCTTGACACATGGATCAGAAACACACCGAAAAGAAGAGCCTTGGAGAGCAGCTGGAGTGTTGTCTTATAACACTAGGCTGAATCACTGGAGTGGTTTGTGCTGTTGGACTCTAGACAGGATCAGTCAGGTGCCACTGCCAAGAGAGAGGAGAGGAGACAGAGAGGAGACAGAAGGCTCAATAACACACTGCTCTCAAGACGCGTATCCTCAGATTTACAGAGCAGGCTCAATGACACACTGCTCTCCAGACACATATCCTCTGATTTACTGTAACGGTTGTCCTCCTCCTCTTCAACCGAAGAGGAGGAGTAGTGATGGAACCAAGGCGCAGCGGGTTGTGAACACATAATTTATTTAAAGAAAAGACGAAAAAACACGAACTTCACTATAACTAACAAAACAACAAACGGAGTAGACAGACCTGGACGACGAACTTACATTAAACACGAAGAACGCACGAACAGGGAAAATAGACTACACAAAATGACGATGTACAAAACAAACCGAACAGTCCCATATGGTGCGACAAACACTGACACAGGAGACAACCACCCACTACGAACACTGTGAAACAACCTACCTAAATATGACTCTCAATTAGAGGAACGCCAAACACCTGCCTCTAATTGAGAGCCATACCAGGCAACCCTTAAACCAACATAGAAACAGACAACATAGAATGCCCACCCAAACTCACGTCCTGACCAACTAACACATACAACAAACTAACAGAAATAGGTCAGGAACGTGACATTTACAGAGCAGGCTCAATAACACACTGCTCTCGAGACACGTATCCTCTGATTTACAGAGCAGGCTCAATAACACACTGCTCTCCAGACACATATCCTCTGATTTACAGAGCAGGCTCAATAACACACTGCTCTCCAGACTCATATCCTCAGATTTACAGAGCAGGCTCAATAACACACTGCTCTCCAGACACTTGTCCTCTGATTTACAGAGCAGGCTCAATAACACACTGCTCTCCAGACACGTATCCTCTGATTTACAGAGCAGGCTCAATAACACACTGCTCTCCAGACTCTTATCCTCTGATTTACAGAGCAGGCTCAATAACACACTGCTCTCCAGACTCTTATCCTCTGATTTACAGAGCAGGCTCAATAACACACTGCTCTCCAGACACGTATCCTCTGATTTACAGAGCAGGCTCAATAACACACTGCTCTCCAGACACGTATCCTCTGATTTACAGAGCAGGCTCAATAACACACTGCTCTCCAGACTCATATCCTCTGATTTACAGAGCAGGCTCAATAACACACTGCTCTCCAGACTCTTATCCTCTGATTTACAGAGCAGGCTCAATAATACACTGCTCTCCAGACTCATATCCTCTGATTTACAGAGCAGGCTCAATAACACACTGCTCTCCAGACACGTATCCTCTGATTTACAGAGCAGGCTCAATAACACACTGCTCTCCAGACTCTTATCCTCTGATTTACAGAGCAGGCTCAATGGCCCTTTTGCACAATGTAGCAACGCCCACTTCCGCTCACCTTCCTACCCGATACATAGCTTCCTGTTCCAATCACTTCCTGTCATCCTGATTGTAGCCTCGAAGTCGCTCGTTTTATCATTTACCTCAGTATATCAATATAATCATATTTCTATTGCGTTTTTTTTATCATTCTTGTTGAAAATTCTGTTTATCCGTTCAGTTAGTGATTTTTAGTAATTTGATTATTGTGTTCTGTCTTTCTCTCTTTAGCTAGCAAATGTTAGCTACCAGTACCTAGCTAATGTTAGCTACCAGTACCTAGCTAATGTTAGCTACCAGTACCTAGCTAATGTTAGCTACCAGTACCTAGCTAATGTTAGCTACCAGTACCTAGCTAATGTTAGCTACCAGTACCTAGCTAATGTTAGCTACCAGTACCTAGCTAATGTTAGCTACCAGTACCTAGCTAATGTTAGCGCTAACGACGTTAACGTTATTATTTGAAAGTTAGGAAATTAATAAGATGTCATTTATCTGTTATAATCTTCACCCGGCACAGCCAGAAGAGGACTGGCCACCCCTCATAGCCTGGTTCCTCTCTAGGTTTCTTCCTAGGTTCTGGCCTTTCTAGGGAGTTTTTCCTAGCCACCGTGCTTCTACACCTGCATTGCTTGCTGTTTAGGGGTTTTAGGCTGGGTTTCTGTACAGCACTTTGAGATATCAGCTGATGTAAGGAAGGGCTTTATAAATAACATTTGATTGATTCAGCCTTCTAGTGGGCTTCGACGTTTGAAGAAGAGAGCAGTACCTTTGCTATTCCAGTGGAGTAACTACCATGTCCAAGAAATCCTCATGTCACTGATGCGAAGCATCAACTGAATCTGGGCTGTGGCTTGCCTTCTCACAAAAAAAATGACCAGTGTGGAACCTCTTGTGAAGACATGTGCCAATGAGCAATGAGCTACTACTGCAATGCAATCTTTCCTTTTTTTTTGTGGTTGTTGCTGTGATCATCCACATTGTCTAACACCCTGTAGTCCATTTATTGATCGTTAAAACACCACAGCTTTATACTCCAAACACAACATGTTGTTGAGAGTTTTTTATTTACAGTGACAAGAGAACAGAAAAAAATGTAACTTCATTATTTTTTAAATGATTTATTAAATGAATTGCACAGACAGATTTGTTGGTTTGTTTCTCGTTCATGAATTGAAAGATTAAAAGGAGCCTGTCCGTAGTTATTAAGTCTTTCCTGCCTAAGAACTTGTGCATGTACACATATATAAATAGTACCAGTCACCCTTCTCTCTAATTAGTGAGAACACCACCTGGGTCTCTATGTATTCTCTCACCTGAAGAGACTATGTTGAAGCTGGACTTCTTCACCGAGCACAAATGTACAGCCTTGAAAGTTGCTCTCCAGTCTGTAGCCATCCAGGGGCTGTGAAGGGAATGGTGGTGTCTCCTTATGGTGAACAATGTGTCTCGTTTGTGATTGGAGGCTGCTGGTAAGACAGGAGGCTCCCAACCTTTTCCAAAGAGGGGAGTCGACTAAAAGCTTTTTCAGCAAACATCCCCGTGCTGCATATCAATGGCTTGGATAGAGGGCCAGAGTTCTCGTCTGCCTCTCTTCTATCTGGAGGACTGACAGGTCCAAGAAGGGTGCTGGAGAGTGTACTTCTGCAAAGCAGAGCAGCCGCTGTGGTTAGCCAATCTAAACAATGTACTTGAAACCACCTGAAATTAAATCATTTAGTATAATTAAAGTGTAATAGGACTTGACCAGCTACTACCTACTATACTGGCTATTAGGGAATACTGTTAGGGAATACTATTAGGGAATAGTATTAGGGAATCCTATTAGGGAATCCTATTAGGGAATACTCACCTAATCCCTCCTTCTGCCATGTGCTGTTTGGTGGGCTTGGTGATGGTCATTTTGCCTCTGGGCCCAGGTTTCAGACCCTGTAAAAAGACAGTACGAGGGCACTATTCTAAATCTAATCATGAGGCGATTTAAACTTTCATTAAATCATTTATTAGCACTACGATGTGATTATAACCAAACGATGTTGATATGTGGTATAGGTATTAGAACATACCGTAGTTCTCGGTTTATGCCACTGCTGCCTGGTCTCTGTGCTGCTGTGCACAGGTGGGACGACTGGTGTTCCCATCTGGGAATAGTGTGCAGACTGGAATTGTCACGTTCCTGACCTGTTTTCTGTTGTTTTGTATGTGTGTGATGGTCAGGGCGTGAGTTTTGGGTGGGCAGTCTATGTTTTCCGTTTCTATGTTGGTTTTGGGTTGCCTGGTATGGCTCTTAATTAGAGGCAGGTGTTTTGCGTTTTCCTCTAATTGAGAGTCATATTAAGGTAGGTTGTTCTCACTGTTTGTTTGTGGGTGATTGTCGCTGTGTCTGTGTTTGTTGCACCACACGGTACTGTCTCGTCTCGTTCTTTCGGTCGTTCCTGTTCATGTGTTCTTCGTTTCATGTAAGTTCGTAGTTTAGGTTTGTCTTCATCGTTTATTATTTTGTAGGTTATCAAGTTTAGTTTGTTATAGTGTTTTCGTGTTTTTTCCCGTCTTGTTTAATAAAGTCATTATGTATTCACAACCCGCTGCGCCTTGGTCTACTCACTCACCGAAAGAGAGCCGTTACAGAATCACCCACCAAACCCAGATCAAGCAGCGGGTTAACGGACAGCAACGACAGCAGCAGTGGGAAAAGGAGGATTGGACATGGGAAGAGATCCTGGACGGTAAAGGACCCTGGGCAGAGCCAGTGGAGTGTCGCCGCCCCAAAGCGGAGCTGGAGGCAGCGAAAGCGGAGAGGCGACGTTATGAGGAGGCAGCACGGAAGCAAGGCTGGAAGCCCGCAAGTACTACCCAAAAATTTATTGGGGGGGGGCTGAGAGGTAGTGGGCCGAGGGCAGGTAGGAGACCTGCGCCCACTTCCCAGGCTAACCGTGGAGAGCGGGAGTACGGGCAGACACCGTGTTACGCAGTAGAGCGCACGGTGTCTCCTGTACGTGTTCATAGCCCAGTGCGGGTTATTCCACCTCCCCGCACTGGTAGGGCTAGATTGGGCATTGAGCCAAATGTCATGAGGCCGGCCCTACATATCTGGCCACCAGTACGTCTCCTTGGGCCGGCTTACATGGCACCAGCCTTACGCATGGTGTCCCCGGTTCGCCAACACAGCCCAGTGCGGGTTATTCCACCTCCCCGCACTGGACGGGCTACGGGGAGCATGCAACCAGGTAAGGTTGGGCAGGCTCAGTGCTCAAGGGAGCCAGTACGCCTACACGGTCCGGTATTTCCGGCGCTACCTCCTCGCCCCAGCCCAGTACCACCAGTGCCTACACCACGCACCAGGCTTCCAGTGCGTTTTAAGAGCCCTGTTCCTCCTCCACGCACTCTCCCTATGGTGCGTGTCTCCAGCCCAGTGCCTCCAGTTCCGGCACCACGCACTAAGCCATCTGTGCGTCTCCAGAGCCCTGTACGCACTGTTCCTTCTCCCCGCACTCGCCCTGAGGTGCGTGCCCTCAGCCCGGTACCTCCAGTTCCGGTACCACGCACCAGGCCTATAGTGCGCTTCGAGAAGTCAGTGTGCCCTGTCCCTGCTCCCCGCACTAGCCTTGAAGTGCGTGCCGTCATCCCGGTACCTCCAGTTACGGCACCACGCACCAGGCCTACTGTGCGCCTCAGCAGGGCAGAGTCGGCCGTCTGCCCAACGCCTTCTGCACTGCCTGTCTGCCCAGCTCCGTCTGAGCCATCTGTCTGCCCAGCGCCGTCTGAGCCATCTGTCTGCCCAGCGCCGTCTGAGCCATCTGTCTGCCCAGCGCCGTCTGAGCCATCTGTCTGCCCAGCGCCGTCTGAGCCATCTGTCTGCCCAGCGCCGTCTGAGCCATCTGTCTGCCCAGCGCCGTCTGAGCCATCCGTCTGCCCAGCGCCGTCTGAGCCATCCGTCTGCCCAGCGCCTTCTGAGCCATCCGTCTGCACAGCGCCTTCTGAGCCATCCGTCTGCACAGCGCCTTCTGAGCCATCCGTCTGCCACGAGCCATTAGAGCCGCCCGTCTGTCCCGAGCCATTAGAGCCGTCCGTCAGTCAGGAGCCGCTAGAGCCGTCCGTCAGTCAGGAGCTGCCAGAGCCGTCCGTCAGTCAGGAGCTGCCAGAGCCGTCCGTCAGTCAGGAGCTGCCAGAGACGCCAGCCAGTCAGGAGCTGCCAGAGACGCCCTCCAGTCATGAGCTGCCCTCCAGTCATGAGCTGCCCTACAGTCGTGAGCTGCCCTACAGTCGTGAGCTGCCCTCCAGTCATGAGCTGCCCTCCAGTCATGAGCTGCCCTCCAGTCATGAGCTGCCCTCCAGTCATGAGCTGCCCAACAGTCATGAGCTGCCCTACAGTCATGAGCTGCCCTACAGTCATGAGCTGCCCTACAGTCATGAGCTGCCCTACAGTCATGAGCTGCCCTACAGCCCGGACCTGCCAGAGTCCCTCAGCCCGGACCTGCCAGAGTCCCTCAGCCCGGACCTGCCAGAGTCCCTCAGCCCGGACCTGCCAGAGTCCCTCAGCCAGGACCTGCCAGAGTCCCTCAGCCAGGACCTGCCAGAGTCCCTCAGCCAGGATCTGCCAGAGTCCCTCAGCCAGGACCTGCCGCCCCTTATCCCGGTGCTGCCCCTTATCCCGGTGCTGCCCCTTATCCCGGTGCTGCCCCTTATCCCGGTGCTGCCCCTTATCCCGGTGCTGCCCCTTATCCCGGTGCTGCCCCTTATCCCGGTGCTGGCCCTTATCCCGGTGCTGCCCCTTCATTTAGGTGGTTTTAGTTGGAGGGTGGTCATTGGGAGGGGGATACAGAAGCGGGGAGTGACTATGGTGGTGTGGGGACAGCGTCCGGAGCCTGAGCCACCACCGTGGTCAGATGCCCACCCAGACCCTCCCCTGGACTTTGTGCTGGTGCGCCCGGCGTTCGCACCTTGAGGGGGGGGTTCTGTCACGTTCCTGACCTGTTTTCTGTTGTTTTGTATGTGTGTGATGGTCAGGGCGTGAGTTTTGGGTGGGCAGTCTATGTTTTCCGTTTCTATGTTGGTTTTGGGTTGCCTGGTATGGCTCTTAATTAGAGTAAGGGAACTCCCCCCCCAATTGTACAAAATAACATGGCAAGTTATTGGCACCGAGCGCAGCATATACACGATGGACAAATACACTACTTCTGGCGGTGTTTCATCCAAAGTTGATGGCAAATGCCATATTGCAAATGAGCTGTGTAACACTCCAAAATTCCTATAGTGGGCGAGTTTGTTCTATCTAAATTTTTCATAGGCTTTATGTAACGCAAGTCAAGACCCAAGAGTAAAATTTTGAGATTTTGAAAGTTTTGGCAAAAACTTATCACCCCCTTAAAAAAGTGCTTTCTGGACCGTTTTTCGAAATTCTTTCGAGTTTTATGTCAATTACACATGTGTAAGAACTATATGAAAATACTTTTTTCAAATTTTATTAACATAATTTTTTTTGAAATTTTATTTGAACTTAAGGTATATGTTTTGTGCATTTGGAATGTGATTTCATAGGAAGTCAAAAGTCAAAAGTCAAAAATGTCAAAAATTTGGAAAAAACGTATCACCCCCTTTAAAAAAGTGCTTTCTGGACCGTTTTTCGAAATTCTTTCGATTTTTAGGTCAATTACACATGTATAAGAACTGTATGAAAATACATTAGTCACATTTTATTATCATAATTTTTTGTAAATGTTTATTTGAACTTAAGGAATATGTTTTGTGCATTTGCAATGTGATTTCATAGGAAGTCAAAAGTCAAAAATGTCAAAAATTTGGAAAAAACGTATAACCTCCTTTAAAAAAGTGCTTTCTGGACCGTTTTTTGAAATTCTTTCGATTTTTAGGTCAATTACACATGTATAAGAACTGTATGAAGATACTTTAGTCACATTTTTTTATCATAATTTTTTTTGAAATGTTTACTTGTACTTAAGGAATATGTTTTGTGCATTTGCAATCTGATTTAATATGAAGTCAAAAATGTGAATAAATTAGAAAAAACTTATCAACCCCTTGCTTTTTGGATTTCATAGTCGAAAATAACATTTTGTTTTTAAAAGGCCAAAATGAAGCATTTAAAACCGTTTTGAAAAATGACGCCTGGTAACCCAAAACATAGAATATTTTTTGACTTTTTTTGGAAACCTCCTTAAATCACTCAGGCCGGACCCCCATTGACTCGAGAAGAAAAAACAAAACAAAAATTCCAGAAGAAAAAACATAGAATATTTTCTGACTTTTTTTGAAAACCTCCATAAATCACTCAGGCCAGCACACATTGATTTTTGTCCGTAGAATAGTGCTCCCAGAGCGGGTATGGAATTCTGGATGCCCCCTAAAAGCAATTTCAACCATGGCACCTGGTAACCCAAAAAAAATACCAGGTGCACGAGAAGTTTGGACTTAGAATATTTTTTGAGTTTTTTGGAAAAACTCCATAAATCACTCAGGTCATTGACTCGAGAAGAAAAAACATAAAATATTTTCAAGAAAAAAAAACAATATTTTTTGACTTTTTTTGAAAACCTCCATAAATCACTCAGGCCAGCACCCATTGATTTTTGCCCGTAGTATAGTGCTCCCAGAGCGGGTATGGAAGTCTGGATCCCCCCTAAAAGCATTTAAGGCTCTGTGTGTCTTTAAGCACCATACTTTTTCATTCCATCCTTGCTGTGTGTGTCTGTGTGTGTGTATGTGAGCTTTTCTTTGACATCTGTTTAGAGAAATGACTGATTTACAGTGCATGAAGGTTGCCTAATCACACACTTAAAGTTTTGGAGAGATCTGACTTTTTTAACCCTTTGAAACAGCACCTATGACCCCATTTTAAGGCACTTCCGGTTGGCACAGGAAGCTATAAGTAAAGACCTATCCTGATCGGGGTATGCTTTTACAGAATCCTGAGTTTTAAGTCTATACGTTAAGAACTGACTGATTTACACAGGGTTGAATGCACTATATATCACAAACTGCTGGTTGGGTAAAACACTTTTAGGGTGATTTTATCACTTCCGGTTGCTCCAGGAAGCTTAGAATCAACACAGGTAGACCTCATAGTGGCTTGATGGATTGTCATTGAAGACAGGTTCATAAGACATTCATAACCCACATAGGGTTTATTTAAAGAATGCACGTTACATTTGCATATGATTCAACAGTGAAAAACATCACATCATATTGCAAACATAACACACTGTTGAATCATATTGCAAACACACACTGTTACATTTGCAATATGATGTGTTGAATCATATTGCAAACATAACACACAGTGTTACATTTGTAATATGATGTGTTGAATCATATTGCAAACATAACACACAGTGTTACATTTGCAATATGATGTGTTGAATCATATTGCAAACATAACACACAGTGTTACATTTGTAATATGATGTGTTGAATCATATTGCAAACATAACACACAGTGTTACATTTGCAATATGATGTGTTGAATCATATTGCAAATGTAACGTGCATTCTTTAAATACTTTAGAAATACAAAATTGAACGTCCTGATGACCTCAGGATGGCCGGGCAGTGTTAGTGGTTCCTCTCCATCGCTCGTTGCGTGGTAATTTCATCATGTCGATTTTGGTGATGGTACCCCCCCCGTTGAAACATATTGCAAATGCACAAAAGTCAACTAGCAAGTCAGTGTCCATCAGTCAATTGGATATTGTCAGACACCAAACTGATACCATCTGACACTAAACTCACTTTTTCCAACTCCTTTAGAAGCCAACTATAACATATTTCAGAGCAGGCCCAAAATTCACAGCGCCTTCCATTTAAACCATAATAAAACAAATAATACGTAGTTATGTTCTAGCTGCGGGTCCAGTTCTCACATTATGTTTAGCCCTATGTGAGGCGACCTCGAATCCCAAGTTTCGGCTCGATAGGTCATTCGGTGCCCGAGCAAAACCCTAATTGGTGCTGAAATTCCACTTTTTTCATTGCCTTGCTACGGGGTCCTTGAATGAGCAATCAAACAGGCTCGTTGGGGTCTGTCTCTATGGGCCGAGCCGGTTTCAACGCACCTAGTCTTGAGACTCTGGGACTTTTCTAAAGGTCGTCCGTTTCGTTGAGGTCAAAATGAATTGAAAATGTGGCAAATACACGATGCTTTTTATCGATCCGAGAACCTTCTAGAGTCATATAATTCACCGTGCACAATCGACCTGAGGTCTAGAACAGGTTTGTAAATTTTCAGAACTCTAGGTCTGACGGTTCTTTAAAAGTTGGAACAAAAGTAACTACTGCAGGCACTGTCTGCCTCTTAGCCCCTCAGTGTGTCCCTCCATCATTTCTGTGTCGGTGTGTATTATTTTTTTTTAAAAATCTGATGGGATGAAGGACTGATTTACAGTTCATGAGGGTTGTCTATTCACATATATGAAGTTTTGGAAAGATTTGACATTTTTAACCCTTCGAAACAGCCCATTTGACACCAGTTATGGCACTTCCGGTTGTCACAGGAAGCTATAAATAAACACATATCATCACTGGAGTAGGCTGTTACAGAATCCTGAGTTTTAAGTCTGTATGTTAAAAATTGACTGATTTACATAGGGCTGAATGCACTATTTCTCTCAAACTGCAGGTTGGCTATGGCAAACACTTTTAGGGTGATTTAACCACTTCCGGTTGCTCCAGGAAGCTTAGAATCGACACAGGTAGACCTCATGGTGGCCTGATGGACTGACATCAAAGACAGGTTCATAAGACATTCATAACCCACATAGGCTTCAGGTTGAATTGAGAGGTGCAGTCAATGTATTCCTATGGGGCAACATGTCATTGTACATTGTTTGATGTAAACACCTTCTTTTAACTGGTAAGGGTTAATGCCACAAGGTCAAGGTTAGGCTTGCACAGATCGGGAGGACCTTAAGAACATTCCTGAGGTGAAATTGTGCTTCTAACCTTAACGGTTCTCTCTCTGTCTCCCAAAAGCAAATAAAATTGACATGAGGTCAAAAGGTCATTTGGGTCCATTTTCTTGTAACGGTCGCTGCGCTCAGACCGAGTGAGCTACGGTCAAGCGGGGCATCTCGTTGAACTCGGCACGGCCTGGAGATAATAGTCATGCCATTGCAGGCTTTGTGTGTCTTTAAGCACCGTACTTTTTCACTCCATCCTTCCTTTTTGTGTGTGTGTGTGTTTGTGTGAGAGAGCTTTTCTTTGACATCTGTTGGGAAAAATGACTGATTACACTTCATGAGGGTTGTCTAATCACACAAGTGAAGTTTTGAAAAGATCTGACCTTTATTACCCTTCAAACCTGACCCTATGCACCATTTTAAGGTACTTCCAGTTGACATAGGAAGCTGAACGTGAACACATACCCTCCTTGGTGTAGGCTCTTATTTAATATTGAGTTTCAAGTCTTTATGTTAAGAACTGACTTATTAACAGAGGGTTAAATGAGTGTGTGTTACTTCATAAAATCACATAAAATCACAGAATTCTCACAGAGCTTCGAGACCCACTTTAAAAATGTTCGTGTGAACAAACTGCAACTGGATCTGTGAATTTTTTGAAAAAAAAATTCCTCTTCGTGAACATCACCAAATGGACAATGTACGATTTCTCTTAAATTACGATAGATAAACGGCTGGTTCTTTTTTTCCTGACACCGTATGCTTATGTACTTTGACGTGAAGCGGTCAAATTGCACCCTACTTTGCGTTTTTGACCTTTAATCCCAGAAAAATGGCCATAACTCAAAAAGCGCAGAGGCCTCGACGCCATCTTGTTCGGGGCCAACTTCCCTTTACTCCAAACCTACGCTCGCCGAGTTTCGGCTTCGAAATATTTTCCGTTTAGGAGAAAAGGCCGCGCTCGTTTGCCCCCTGGTGGGAATTTTCGAGAATGCAGAGTCCAAGTCAAAAATTTGTTATTTTTATAAAACGGTGACCGAACGTCCGAGACGATTTCTTCGATGACTTCCTGAAAGAGCTCCCCCCCGCCCTCGGCCCGACGCCGTCCGCGATTTTCCGAGACGAAGTCGGACGTCTAGTAAGGGACCGTACATTCGCAATGGGAGAATCTTCACCGATCATATGGCTCCCGTCTCACACTTCCCTTATGTATGGCAGGTGTTTTGCGTTTTCCTCTAATTGAGAGTCATATTAAGGTAGGTTGTTCTCACTGTTTGTTTGTGGGTGATTGTCGCTGTGTCTGTGTTTGTTGCACCACACGGTACTGTCTCCTCTCGTTCTTTCGGTCGTTCCTGTTCATGTGTTCTTCGTTTCATGTAAGTTCGTAGTTTAGGTTTGTCTTCATCGTTTATTATTTTGTAGGTTATCAAGTTTAGTTTGTTATAGTGTTTTCGTGTTTTTTCCCGTCTTGTTTAATAAAGTCATTATGTATTCACAACCCGCTGCGCCTTGGTCTACTCACTCACCGAAAGAGAGCCGTTACAGGAATAGTAATGCAACTGTACAGTTGACAGTTGATGTTGTGTCATTGATACGGGCTCAGAGAGTTTTCAGTACAACCTACGTGGGGTTTTATAAAAAAGCAAATGATTAAAAATCACTCAACATGTGTCACGACCAGCAAACAGAAGTGACTGGAGCGCCACACGCAACAGCCACTAAATTCACTACAGCAATACGGGTTTAAACGTTTCCATTAAGGGTTTGTGCCCTTGTTGAAGTGTAATCTAATACGTCCAACATAACAGAAGAAGGAAGGGAGACGGAAGACGACTGAACAATGACTACACTAAGAGCGGTTTCATAGACATGGGTTAAATCCTAGACTAAAGCAATGCCTCTTAAAAATGTCATGCAATAAAATGCAAATGAATTACTTAAAAATCATACAATGTGATTTTCTGGATTTTTGTTTTAGATTCCGTCTCTCACAGTTGAAGTGTACCTATGATAAAAAATTACAGACCTCTACATGCTTTGTAAGTAGGAAAACCTGCAAAATCGGCAGTGTATCAAATACTTGTTCTCCCCACTGTATATATTATATATAACAAATGGCACCCTATTCCCTTTATAGTGCACTACTGTACATGGACTCTGGTCAATAGTAGTGCACTGTAAAGGGAAAGGGTGCCACTAGTCTAGTGGTCTAGATGATAGCTGCCTTCCTTCCTGTCTGTCTGCCCTCCACCCTATTCTCATCTGTCTGTCTCTGTCTGTCTGTCTGTCTGTCTGTCTGTCTGTCTGTCTGTCTGTCTGCTGCCCTCCACCCTATTCTCATCTGTCTGTCTGTCTGTCTGTCTGTCTGTCTGTCTGTCTGTCTGTCTGTCTGTCTGTCTGTCTGTCTGTCTGTCTGTCTGTCTGCTGCCCTCCACCCTATTCTCATCTGTCTGTCTGTCTGTCTGTCTGTCTGTCTGTCTGTCTGTCTGTCTGTCTGTCTGTCTGTCTCCCTGCTGCCCTCCACCCTATTCTCATCTGTCTGTCTGTCTGTCTGTCTGTCTGTCTGTCTGTCTGTCTGTCTGTCTGTCTGTCTGTCTGTCTGTCTGTCTGTCTGTCTGTCGCCCTCCACCCTATTCTCGTCTGTCTGTCTGTCTGTCTGTCTGTCTGTCTGTCTGTCTGTCTGTCTGTCTGTCTGTCTGCTGCCCTCCACCCTATTCTCATCTGTCTGTCTGTCTGTCTGTCTGTCTGTCTGTCTGTCTGTCTGTCTGTCTGTCTGTCTGTCTGTCTGTCTCCCTGCTGCCCTCCACCCTATTCTCATCTGTCTGTCTGTCTGTCTGTCTGTCTGTCTGTCTGTCTGTCTGTCTGTCTGTCTGTCTGTCTGTCTGTCTGTCTGTCTGTCTGTCTGTCTGTCTGTCTGTCTGTCTGTCTGTCTCCCTGCTGCCCTCCACCCTATTCTCGTCTGTCTGTCTCCCTGCTGCCCTCCACCCTATTCTCATCTGTCTGTCTGTCTGCCTGTCTGTCTGCCTGTCTGTCTGCCCTTCATCCTATTCTCCTCTGTCTGTCTGTCTCCCTGGACCCTCATCCTCTATGCTACATTACATTACATTACATTATGCACATAATCAATCTGTTTAACTTTCCTAAACCCCTCAGTTACCCTGAAGACTGATATGAATTACTTCCCATAACCGCTTTTACAGATAGATAGAGAGAACAGAGGGGGTTCAGAACTATACAGATAGATAGAGAGAAAAGAACGGAGGGGGTTCAGAACCATACAGATAGATAGAGAACAGAACAGAGGGGGTTCAGAACCATACAGATAGATAGAGAACAGAACAGAGGGGGTTCAGAACCATACAGATAGATAGAGAACAGAACAGAGGGGGTTCAGAACCATACAGATAGATAGAGAGAACAGAACAGAGGGGGTTCAGAACCATACAGATAGATAGAGAGAACAGAACAGAGGGGGTTCAGAACCATACAGATAGATAGAGAACAGAACAGAGGGGGTTCAGAACCATACAGATAGATAGAGAGAACAGAACAGAGGGGGTTCAGAACCATACAGATAGATAGAGAGAACAGAACAGAGGGGGTTCAGAACCATACAGATAGATAGAGAGAACAGAACAGAGGGGGTTCAGAACCATACAGATAGATAGAGAGAACAGAACAGAGGGGGTTCAGAACTATACAGATAGATAGAGAGAACAGAACAGAGGGGGTTCAGAACCATACAGATAGATAGAGACTAGAACAGAGGGGGTTCAGAACTATACAGATAGAGAGAACAGAACAGAGGGGGTTCAGAACTATACAGATAGATAGAGAGAACAGAACAGAGGGGGTTCAGAACCATACAGATAGAGAGAACAGAACAGAGGGGGTTCAGAACTATACAGATAGATAGAGAGAACAGAACAGAGGGGGTTCAGAACCATACAGATAGAGAGAACAGAACAGAGGGGGTTCAGAACCATACAGATAGATAGAGAACAGAACAGAGGGGGTTCAGAACCATACAGATAGATAGAGAGAACAGAACAGAGGGGGTTCAGAACCATACAGATAGATAGAGACTAGAACAGAGGAGGTTCAGAACCATACAGATAGATAGAGAACAGAGGGGGTTCAGAACCATACAGATAGATAGAGACTAGAACAAAGGGGGTTCAGAACCATACAGATAGATAGAGACTAGAACAGAGGGGGTTCAGAACCATACAGATAGATAGAGAGAACAGAATGGAGGGGGTTCAGAACCATACAGATAGATAGAGAGAACAGAACAGAACAAAGGGGGTTCAGAACTATACAGATTGATAGAGAGAACAGAACAGAGGGGGTCCAGAACCATACAGATAGAGAGAACAGAACAGAGGGGGTTCAGAACCATACAGATAGATAGAGACTAGAACAGAGGAGGTTCAGAACCATACAGATAGATAGAGAACAGAGGGGGTTCAGAACCATACAGATAGATAGAGACTAGGACAGAGGGGGTTCAGAACCATACAGATAGATAGAGACTAGAACAGGAGGTTCAGAACCATACAGATAGATAGAGAACAGAACAGAGGGGGTTCAGAACCATACAGATAGATAGAGAGAACAGAACAGAGGAGGTTCAGAACCATACAGATAGAGAACAGAACAGAGGGGGTTCAGAACCATACAGATAGATAGAGAACAGAACAGAGGGGGTTCAGAACCATACAGATAGAGAGAACAGAACAGAGGGGGTTCAGAACCATACAGATAGATAGAGACTAGAACAGAGGAGGTTCAGAACCATACAGATAGATAGAGAACAGAGGGGGTTCAGAACCATACAGATAGATAGAGACTAGAACAGAGGGGGTTCAGAACCATACAGATAGATAGAGACTAGAACAGGAGGTTCAGAACCATACAGATAGATAGAGAACAGAACAGAGGGGGTTCAGAACCATACAGATAGATAGAGACTAGAACAGAGGAGGTTCAGAACCATACAGATAGATAGAGAACAGACCAGAGGGGGTTCAGAACCATACAGATAGATAGAGAACAGAACAGAGGGGGTTCAGAACCATACAGATAGATAGAGACTAGAACAGGAGGTTCAGAACCATACAGATAGAGAGAACAGAACCACTCACTCTTCAGTCCTCCAGGTCCATCTAGGCAAGCGGTACCGGAGTGCCAAGTCTGTGATCAAAAGGCACCTGAAAAGCTTCTACCCCCAAGCCATTAGACTGCTGAACAGTTAATCACAGAGGTAGGACCAAGCCACTGTTTTACAAGTCACAAGTAAGTCTCAAGTCTTTGCACTCAAGTCCCAAGTCAAGACAGGCAAGTCCCAAGTCAAGTCCCAAGTCAAGACAGGCAAGTCCGAGTCAAGTCCCAAGTCAAGACAGGCAAGTCCGAGTCAAGTCTCAAGTCAAGACCGTCAAGTATCAAGTCAAGTCTCAAGTCCTAAACTTTGAGTTTCGAGTCCTAAACAAGTCATAATGTGCTCTTCACCAAATGTAATACAATTTCATATTTTTAACAAGAGTAATAGTTAGTATATTACATTTACGTAAATCATGAATGCTTTTAAAAAATATCTATACATTTATTGCTTTCCAAATATACGTTATATTTCCATGGAAATACATGGGTACATCTCTCTGTGACAGCGGGAGAGGCGTGGTAGGCTGGGTCAGGTCGTGTGGGGTGGTTGCATAGAAATACATCACCTACAACAGCCTTTGCCATGTAGAATAGAGA
This sequence comes from Salvelinus namaycush, assembly GCF_016432855.1. Classification (NCBI taxonomy): domain Eukaryota; kingdom Metazoa; phylum Chordata; class Actinopteri; order Salmoniformes; family Salmonidae; genus Salvelinus; species Salvelinus namaycush. The sequence goes on from NW_024058100.1 coordinate 26,807, forward strand.
ATCGAGTACAGATATCACGCCCTGACCTTAGATATCTCTGTTTTTCTATATATTTTGGTTTGGTCAGGGTGTGACTAGGGTGGGTACTCTCGTTTTTGTATGTCTAGGGGTTTTTGTATGTCATCTAGGGTTTTTGTATGATTATGTTGGCCTGATATGGTTCCCAGTCAGAGACAGCTGTTTATCGTTGTCTCTGATTGGGGATCATATTTAGGTAGCCATTTTCCCCCATTGTCAGTTGTGGGATCTTGTTCTATGTTTATTTACTGCCTGTCTGCACTATTCATATAGCTTCACGTTTCGTTTCGTTGTTCTTTATTGTTTTTGTTTATTAAAACCATGTGGAACTCTATGCACGCTGCGCCTTGGTCTCATCTTTACGACGAGCGTGACAACAGATCTATATGTTGTATTTCTATCTGGGAAAACTGTATCTGAATGCGGTGCCTCAGATGAAGTACGCCGCCGTTCTTCCTTCATTATCAACGGAGAAACTGCGGAGGACAGCAGAGAGGGGGGAGGGTGGGATTTGTGTGAAGCATAAACACAATCAGAGGTTCAAGCACCCGCCGTAATCAGCAGGTTAGGAAGAGTACACAACCATTCTAGGAGGCACTCTGCCACAAATGTGCTCATTTGATAGTTTCCAGATCCAAGCAGCGCTGTGGCGAGTCAATCTGCAAGTCTAATCTAGGCAAGCAGTGAGGAGCGCTCATAACAATACAGGCTCCAGACATCACAAGCCAGGCAAAAAGAAACTCATGAAACAAGTTACACACACACACTCGTAAACACACAACCTCGTGTGACGGATAGCTGTCGGCTATATTAGCCACGACTTACCGTTCTTTGTGCAGCTTCAAAATGTCGAACAAAGTTGGAAATTGTTGCGCCTCCGTCTGTAATTTTCTTCCCCCATGTTTTGCAAGTTGCAATCCGTTTTTTTTTTGTTGATACAGCGTCGTCTTTATATCCGAAAATAATCATTTGGGGTATCATCTTTCCAAGGGCTCCATCTAAATTCACCCGCCGACGTTCCTCTACACCGCCACGCACAATTTGATTGGCTGCTGTCCGATTCAAACTGTAATCCGTTAAATGAAGAGTTGATGCGCTGCACACTTTTTTTAATAGCATAATCTTTAATATTTGGGTTTGGGGAGGGTATCAAGTCAGCTTGGGGAGGGTATCAAGTCAGGTTGGGGAGGGTATCAAGTCAGTTAGGGAGGGTATTCAGTCAGGTTGGGGAGGGTATCAAGTCAGGTTGGGGAGGGTATCAAGTCAGGTTGGGGAGGGTATCAAGTCAGGTTGGGGAGGGTATCAAGTCAGGTTGGGGAGGGTATCAAGTCAGTTTGGGGAGGGTATTCAGTCAGGTTGGGGAGGGTATCAAGTCAGTTAGGGGAGGGTATCAAGTCAGGTTGGGGAGGGTATCAAGTCAGTTTGGGGAGGGTATCAAGTCAGGTTGGGGAGGGTATCAAGTCAGGTTGGGGAGGGTATCAAGTCAGGTTGGGGAGGGTATCAAGTCAGGTTGGGGAGGGTATCAAGTCAGGTTGGGGAGGGTATTCAGTCAGGTTGGGGAGGGTATCAAGTCAGGTTGGGGAGGGTATCAAGTCAGGTTGGGGAGGGTATCAAGTCAGGTTGGGGAGGGTATCAAGTCAGGTTGGGGAGGGTATCAAGTCAGGTGTAGGAGGGTATCAAGTCAGGTTGGGGAGGGTATCAAGTCAGTTTGGGGAGGGTATCAAGTCAGGTTGGGGAGGGTATCAAGTCAGGTGTAGGAGGGTATCAAGTCAGGTTGGGGAGGGTATCAAGTCAGGTGTAGGGGGGTATCAAGTCAGTTTGGGGAGGGTATCAAGTCAGGTTGGGGAGGGTATCAAGTCAGGTTGAGGAGGGTATCAAGTCAGTTTGGGGAGGGTATCAAGTCAGGTTGGGGAGGGTATCAAGTCAGGTTGAGGAGGGTATCAAGTCAGTTTGAGGAGGGTATCAAGTCAGGTTGGGGAGGGTATCAAGTCAGGTTGGAGAGGGTATCAAGTCAGGTTGAGGAGGGTATCAAGTCAGTTTGAGGAGGGTATCAAGTCAGGTTGGGGAGGGTATCAAGTCAGGTTGGGGAGGGTATCAAGTCAGTTTGGGGAGGGTATCAAGTCAGTTTGGGGAGGGTATCAAGTCAGTTTGGGGAGGGTATCAAGTCAGGTTGGGGCGGGTATCAAGTCAGGTTGGGGAGGGTATCAAGTCAGGTTGGGGAGGGTATCAAGTCAGGTTGGGGAGGGTATCAAGTCAGGTGTAGGAGGGTATCAAGTCAGTTTGGGGAGGGTATCAAGTCAGTTTGGGGAGGGTATCAAGTCAGGTTGGGGAGGGTATCAAGTCAGTTTGGGGAGGGTATCAAGTCAGGTTGGGGAGGGTATCAAGTCAGGTTGAGGAGGGTATCAAGTCAGTTTGAGGAGGGTATCAAGTCAGTTTGGGGAGGGTATCAAGTCAGTTTGGGGAGGGTATCAAGTCAGTTTGGGGAGGGTATCAAGTCAGGTTGGGGAGGGTATCAAGTCAGTTTGGGGAGGGTATCAAGTCAGTTTGGGGAGGGTATCAAGTCAGGTTGAGGAGGGTATCAAGTCAGGTTGGGGAGGGTATCAAGTCAGGTTGGGGAGGGTATCAAGTCAGGTTGGGGAGGGTATCAAGTCAGTTTGGGGAGGGTATCAAGTCAGTTTGGGGAGGGTATCAAGTCAGGTTGAGGAGGGTATCAAGTCAGGTTGGGGAGGGTATCAAGTCAGGTTGGGGAGGGTATCAAGTCAGGTGTAGGAGGGTATCAAGTCAGGTTGGGGAGGGTATCAAGTCAGGTTGGGGAGGGTATCAAGTTCTGTTTTCCTCAGATCAATCCACCATGGAGAAGGCAGGTCTCATCTCCTCAGATCAATCCACCATGGAGAAGGCAGCTCTCCTCAGATCAATCCACCATGGAGAAGGCAGCTCTCCTCTCCTCAGATCAATCCACCATGGAGAAGGCAGCTCTCCTCAGATCAATCCACCATGGAGAAGGCAGCTCTCCTCTCCTCAGATCAATCCACCATGGAGAAGGCAGGTCTCCTCTCCTCAGATCAATCCACCATGGAGAAGGCAGCTCTCCTCAGATCAATCCACCATGGAGAAGGCAGCTCTCGTCTCCTCAGATCAATCCACCATGGAGAAGGCAGCTCTCCTCTCCTCAGATCAATCCACCATGGAGAAGGCAGCTCTCCTCAGATCAATCCACCATGGAGAAGGCGGCTCTCCTCAGATCAATCCACCATGGAGAAGGCAGCTCTCCTCTCCTCAGATCAATCCACCATGGAGAAGGCAGGTTTCCTCTCCTCAGATCAATCCACCATGAAGGAGGCAGCTCTCCTCTCCTCAGATCAATCCACCATGGAGGAGGCAGCTCTCCTCTCCTCAGATCAATCCACCATGGAGAAGGCAGCTCTCCTCTCCTCAGATCAATCCACCATGGAGAAGGCAGGTCTCATCTCCTCAGATCAATCCACCATGGAGAAGGCAGCTCTGTTCTCCTCAGATCAATCCACCATGGAGAAGGCAGCTCTCCTCTCCTCAGATCAATCCACCATGGAGAAGGCAGCTCTCCTCAGATCAATCCACCATGGAGAAGGCAGCTCTCCTCTCCTCAGATCAATCCACCATGGAGAAGGCAGCTCTCCTCTCCTCAAATCAATCCACCATGGAGAAGGCAGCTCTGTTCTGCTCTGCCAGGCCGCTCTCTCTGTCCTCTCTGTTTCACTGTGTCTGGTATGACAGGCTAGTCTATGTGTATCAGAGTCTGGTATGACAGGCTAGTCTCTGTGTATCAGAGTCTGGTATGACAGGCCAGTCTGACAACTGAAGTGACAGGTTGGTACAACGTCACATTCCTAGAAGTCCTCATCTCCACGGTAATCAATATCCTTTTCCAAACTGACACAAACACTTATGATTCTTCCTGGATTCAGCTGTCGATTCTCATTCCTCGGTCGTTTCACAAGTAACGCTCTTCGTATGGTTAAAGTCTGTAAACAAAGCTGACCACTATAATACTAGGAGACCCTCAGGTGGGAACCCTGTGAACTGGTTGTCATGTCTACATGTGACCAGTAGAGGGGGCTGGTATATTACGACAAGGTGACATGACGTGACAATATCCCTGTCAGATTACTGTTAGTATGTGTAGTTGACGTGACGGTATCCCTGTCAGATTACTGTTAATATGTGTTGTTGACGTTAAAGTATCTCTCCCTGTCAGATTACTGTTAATATGTGTAGTTGATGTGACTGTATCCCTGTCAGATTACTGTTAATATGTGTAGTTGACGTGACTGTATCCCTGTCAGATTACTGTTAATATGTGTAGTTGATGTGACGGTATCCCTGTCAGATTACTGTTAATATGTGTAGTTGACGTTAAAGTATCTCTCCCTGTCAGATTAATGTTAATATGTGTAGTTGACGTGACTGTATCCCTGTCAGATTACTGTTAATATGTGTAGTTGACGTGACGGTATCCCTGTCAGATTACTGTTAATATGTGTTGTTGACGTTAAAGTATCTCTCCCTGTCAGATTACTGTTAATATGTGTAGTTGACGTGACTGTATCCCTGTCAGATTACTGTTAATATGTGTAGTTGACGTGACGGTATCCCTGTCAGATTACTGTTAATATGTGTAGTTGACGTGACGGTATCCCTGTCAGATTACTGTTAATATGTGTAGTTGACGTGACGGTATCTCTCCCTGTCAGATTACTGTTAATATGTGTAGTTGACGTGACGGTATCCCTGTCAGATTACTGTTAATATGTGTAGTTGACGTGACTGTATCCCTGTCAGATTACTGTTAATATGTGTAGTTGACGTGACTGTATCCCTGTCAGATTACTGTTAATATGTGTAGTTGACGTGACTGTATCCCTGTCAGATTACTGTTAATATGTGTAGTTGACGTGACGGTATCCCTGTCAGATTACTGTTAATATGTGTAGTTGATGTGACGGTATCTCTCCATGTCAGATTACTGTTAATATGTGTAGTTGACGTGACGGTATCCCTGTCAGATTACTGTTAATATGTGTTGTTGACGTTAAAGTATCTCTCCCTGTCAGATTACTTTTAATATGTGTAGTTGACTTGACGGTATCCCTGTCAGATTACTGTTAATATGTGTAGTTGACTTGACGGTATCCCTGTCAGATTACTGTTAATATGTGTAGTTGACGTGACGGTATCCCTGTCAGATTACTGTTAATATGTGTAGTTGACGTGACTGTATCCCTGTCAGATTACTGTTAATATGTGTAGTTGACGTGACTGTATCCCTGTCAGATTACTGTTAATATGTGTAGTTGACGTGACTGTATCCCTGTCAGATTACTGTTAATATGTGTAGTTGACGTGACGGTATCTCTCCCTGTCAGAGTACTGTTAATATGTGTAGTTGACGTGACGGTATCTCTCCCTGTCAGATTACTGTTAATATGTGTAGTTGACGTGACGGTATCCCTGTCAGATTACTGTTAATATGTGTAGTTGATGTGACGGTATCTCTCCATGTCAGATTACTGTTAATATGTGTAGTTGACGTGACGGTATCCCTGTCAGATTACTGTTAATATGTGTTGTTGACGTTAAAGTATCTCTCCCTGTCAGATTACTGTTAATATGTGTAGTTGACTTGACGGTATCCCTGTCAGATTACTGTTAATATGTGTAGTTGACTTGACGGTATCCCTGTCAGATTACTGTTAATATGTGTAGTTGACGTGACGGTATCCCTGTCAGATTACTGTTAATATGTGTAGTTGACGTGACGGTATCCCTCCCTGTCAGATTACTGTTAATATGTGTAGTTGACGTGACGGTATCTCTCCCTGTCAGATTACTGTTAATATGTGTAGTTGACGTGACGGTATCCATGTCAGATTACTGTTAATATGTGTAGTTGACTTGACGGTATCCCTGTCAGATTACTGTTAATATGTGTAGTTGACGTGACGGTATCCCTGTCTGATTACTGTTAATATGTGTAGTTGACGTGACGGTATCCCTGTCAGATTACTGTTAATATGTGTAGTTGACGTGACGGTATCTCTCCCTGTCAGATTACTGTTAATATGTGTAGTTGACGTGACTGTATCCCTGTCAGATTACTGTTAATATGTGTAGTTGACGTGACGGTATCTCTCCCTGTCAGATTACTGTTAATATGTGTAGTTGACGTGACGGTATCTCTCCCTGTCAGATTACTGTTAATATGTGTAGTTGACGTGACGGTATCTCTCCCTGTCAGATTACTGTTAATATGTGTAGTTGACGTGACGGTATCCCTGTCAGATTACTGTTAATATGTGTAGATGACGTGATGGTATCTCTCCCTGTCAGATTACTGTTAATATGTGTAGTTGACGTGACGGTATCCCTGTCAGATTACTGTTAATATGTGTAGTTGACGTGACGGTATCTCTCCCTGTCAGATTACTGTTAATATGTGTAGTTGACGTGACTGTATCCATGTCAGATTACTGTTAATATGTGTAGTTGACGTGACGGTATCCCTGTCTGATTACTGTTAATATGTGTAGATGACGTGATGGTATCTCTCCCTGTCAGATTACTGTTAATATGTGTAGTTGACGTGACGGTATCTCTCCCTGTCAGATTACTGTTAATATGTGTAGTTGACGTGACTGTATCCCTGTCAGATTACTGTTAATATGTGTAGATGACGTGATGGTATCTCTCCCTGTCAGATTACTGTTAATATGTGTAGTTGACGTGACTGTATCCATGTCAGATTACTGTTAATATGTGTAGTTGACGTGACGGTATCCCTGTCAGATTACTGTTAATATGTGTAGTTGACGTGACGGTATCTCTCCCTGTCAGATTACTGTTAATATGTGTAGTTGACGTGACTGTATCCCTGTCAGATTACTGTTAATATGTGTAGTTGACGTGACGGTATCCCTGTCAGATTACTGTTAATATGTGTAGATGACGTGATGGTATCTCTCCCTGTCAGATTACTGTTAATATGTGTAGTTGACGTGACGGTATCCCTGTCAGATTACTGTTAATATGTGTAGTTGACGTGACGGTATCTCTCCCTGTCAGATTACTGTTAATATGTGTAGTTGACGTGACAGTATCCCTGTCAGACGTGACAGTATCTCTCCCTGTCAGATTACTGTTAATATGTGTAGTTGACGTGACGGTATCTCTCCCTGTCAGATTACTGTTAATATGTGTAGTTGACGTGACTGTATCCCTGTCAGATTACTGTTAATATGTGTAGTTGACGTGACTGTATCCCTGTCAGATTACTGTTAATATGTGTAGTTGACATGACAGTATCCCTGTCAGATTACTGTTAATATGTGTAGTTGACGTGACGGTATCCCTGTCAGATTACTGTTAATATGTGTAGTTGACGTGACGGTATCCCTGTCAGATTACTGTTAATATGTGTAGTTGACGTGACGGTATCCCTGTCAGATAATGTTAATATGTGTAGTTGACGTGACGGTATCTCTCCCTGTCAGATTACTGTTAATATGTGTAGTTGACGTGACGGTATCTCTCCCTGTCAGATTACTGTTAATATGTGTAGTTGACGTGACGGTATCCCTGTCAGATTACTGTTAATATGTGTAGTTGACGTGACGGTATCCCTGTCAGATTACTGTTAATATGTGTAGTTGACGTGACGGTATCCCTGTCAGATTACTGTTAATATGTGTAGTTGACGTGACGGTATCCCTGTCAGATTACTGTTAATATGTGTAGTTGACGTGACGGTATCTCTCCCTGTCAGATTACTGTTAATATGTGTAGTTGACGTGACGGTATCCCTGTCAGATAATGTTAATATGTGTAGTTGACGTGACGGTATCTCTCCCTGTCAGATTACTGTTAATATGTGTAGTTGACGTGACGGTATCTCTCCCTGTCAGATTACTGTTAATATGTGTAGTTGACGTGACGGTATCCCTGTCAGATTACTGTTAATATGTGTAGTTGACGTGACGGTATCCCTGTCAGATTACTGTTAATATGTGTAGTTGACGTGACGGTATCTCTCCCTGTCAGATTACTGTTAATATGTGTAGTTGACGTGACGGTATCCCTGTCAGATTACTGTTAATATGTGTAGTTGACGTGACGGTATCCCTGTCAGATTACTGTTAATATGTGTAGTTGACGTGACGGTATCTCTCCCTGTCAGAGTACTGTTAATATGTGTAGTTGACGTGACGGTATCTCTCCCTGTCAGAGTACTGTTAATATGTGTAGTTGACGTGACGGTATCCCTGTCAGAGTACTGTTAATATGTGTAGTTGACGTGACGGTATCCCTGTCAGATTACTGTTAATATGTGTAGTTGATGTGACGGTATCTTTCCCTGTCAGATTACTGTTAATATGTGTAGTTGACGTGACGGTATCCCTGTCAGATTACTGTTAATATGTGTAGTTGACGTTAAAGTATCTCTCCCTGTCAGATTACTGTTAATATGTGTAGTTGACGTGACGATATCTCTCCCTGTCAGATTACTGTTAATATGTGTAGTTGACGTGACGGTATCCCTGTCAGATTACTGTTAATATGTGTAGTTGACGTGGCGGTATCTCCCCCTGTTCCCCACTTGCCATGAACTAGAGAGAACTAGAGATATCCAGAGAACCTTCCTTAACCCCAGGATACTTCAACTGATTCCCTCTTTCATGTTTAAACTGGGCTGAAGTGCATTTGGATATAACTTTTTTTCCATTACTAGAGATGTCCCATAGTGTTTTAATCAGAATGAACTACAGGTATATAACGTTCTGTGGGGCAAAATACATGCAGATTATTCCATGCAAAACATCTGGGAGTCTTTTTGAGTTCATTATCTGAGGATCCTCAGAGGGAATCTAGTTAATGTCATCCTTTCATCCTGCAATCACACCTCAACGAGCTTCATATGTTTCTCCACAGAGATACGGAGAGAGAAATTACATTTCTGTCATCCCTCTCAATTTAGGTAAGGAATGTGAGGTGAGACGAGGTGAGACGAGGTGAGGTGAGATGAGGTGAGATGAAGTGAGATGAGGTGAGGTGAGACGAAGTGAGGTGAGATGAGGTGAGACGAGGTGAGATGAGACGAGGTGAGGTGAGATGAGACGAGGTGAGGTGAGACGAGGTGAGGTGAGATGAGGTGAGACGAAGTGAGATGAGGTGAGACGAGGTGAGGTGAGATGAGGTGAGACGAAGTGAGATGAGGTGAGACGAGGTGAGATGAGACGAAGTGAGGTGAGACGAGGTGAGGTGAGACGAGGTGAGGTGAGACGAGGTGACACAAAGTGAGGTGAGACGAGGTGAGATGAGGTGAGACGAGGTGAGATGAGGTGAGACGAGGTGGGACAAAGTGAGGTGAGGTGAGATGAGGTGAGACGAGGTGGGACGAGGTGAGATGAGGTGAGACGAGGTGGGACAAAGTGAGGTGAGGTGAGATGAGGTGAGACGAGGTGGGACGAAGTGAGGTGAGGTGAGATGAGGTGAGACGAGGTGGGACGAAGTGAGGTGAGACGTGGTGAGGTGAGACAAAGTGAGGTGAGATGAGGTGAGACGAGGTGGGACAAAGTGAGGTGAGACGAGGTGAGGTGAGACAAAGTGAGGTGAGACGAGGTGAGACGAGGTGAGGTGGGGAGCGGGATCGTGAGTGTGTTCCACTTCAACGGTACCACCGGGAGAGGAGAAGCGTCTCTCTAAAATGAGTTTCAGATTGACATGTCAGTTAATTGTTCTACGCTCTCTCTCTTCCTTCTCTTTAGATTGACACCTACGGGTGTCACAGAGAGCCCTCTGCGGGACCAAGTGACTCGATTTAAACAGAAGTGACAACTGAGTCTCTCTCAACTCTCTTGTTTTTATTAACTGTGATTTAATTGGAGGAGACCAGTTGAGACCAGAGTCTCATTTCCAATGGTGCCATGAGGACGTAAAAACAAGGTAAAACTACAAGGGCACAAGGCGAGACCCAAATGCAAAACACAGGAGGCAGTTGGTTGAACTTTATTTATTATACCAAAAGGCAAAAGGCAGGTCGGGGACAGGCGAGAGTTCATAAACCGGGTCCGAGTCCAAACAGTACCAGGCGATAGGCAGGTCGGGGACAGGCGAGAGTTCATAAACCAGGTCCGAGTCCAAACAGTACCAGGCGATAGGCAGGTCGGGGACAGGCGAGAGTTCATAAACCAGGTCCGAGTCCAAACAGTACCAGGCGATAGGCAGGTCGGGGACAGGCGAGAGTTCATTAACCAGGTCCGAGTCCAAACAGTACCAGGCAAAAGGCAGGTCGGGGACAGGCGAGAGTTCATTAACCAGGTCCGAGTCCAAACAGTACCAGGCGATAGGCAGGTCGGGGACAGGCGAGAGTTCATTAACCAGGTCCGAGTCCAAACAGTACCAGGCGATAGGCAGGTCGGGGACAGGCGAGAGTTCATTAACCAGGTCCGAGTCCAAACAGTACCAGGCAAAAGGCAGGTCGGGGACAGGCGAGAGTTCATAAACCAGGTCCGAGTCCAAACAGTACCAGGCGATAGGCAGGTCGGGGACAGGCGAGAGTTCATAAACCAGGTCCGAGTCCAAACAGTACCGGTGGATAGGCAGGCTCGAGGTCAGGACAGGCGAGAGTTCATTAACCAGGTCCGAGTCCAAACAGTACCAGGCAAAAGGCAGGCCGGGGACAGGCGAGAGTTCATAAACCAGGTCCGAGTCCAAACAGTACCAGGCGATAGGCAGGTCGGGGACAGGCGAGAGTTCATAAACCAGGTCCGAGTCCAAACAGTACCGGTGGATAGGCAGGCTCGAGGTCAGGACAGGCGAGAGTTCATTAACCAGGTCCGAGTCCAAACAGTACCAGTGGATAGGCGGGCTCGAGGTCAGAACAGGCGGGGGTTCAGTGATCAGGTCCGAGTCCAAACAGTACCAGGCGATAGGCAGGCTCGAGGTCAGGACAGGTGAGAGTTCATTAACCAGGTCCGAGTCCAAACAGTACCAGGCGATAGGCAGGCTCGAGGTCAGGACAGGTGAGAGTTCATTAACCAGGTCAGAGTCCAAACAGTACCAGACGATAGGCAGGCTCGAGGTCAGGACAGGCAGGGGTTTATTGATCAGGTCAGAGTCCAAACAGTACCAGGGGATAGGCAGGCTCGAGGTCAGAACAGGCAGAGTGGTCAGACAGGCGGATTCGGGGTCAGGACAGACAAGAGTCAAAACCAGGAGGACTAGGAAAAAACAGAGACTGGGAAAAATAGGAGCTAGAAGAACCGTTGGTTAACGTGGCAAAACAAAACGAACTAACACAGAGAGACAGGAAACACAGGGATAAATACACAGGACTAACGGGGAAAACAGGAGAAACGTGGAGGTGGGTGGAGACAATCACAAAGACAAGTTAGGTAAGTCAGAAGCTTGTATAGTAGAGCTTTGTAAACAGAAAGGGAGTAATGAAGTGATCTAGGGGACTTTAATGAGGACCAGACAACCTTTTAATACAGGATGTAGTGATGAGTAATGAAGTGATCTAGGGGACTTTAATGAGGACCAGACAACCTTTAATACAGGATGTAGTGATGAGTAATGAAGTGATCTAGGGGACTTTAATGAGGACCAGACAACCTTTAATACAGGATGTAGTGATGAGTAATGAAGTGATCTAGGTGACTTTAATGAGGACCAGACAACCTTTTGATACAGGATGTAGTGATGAGTAATGAAGTGATCTAGGGGACTTTAATGAGGACCAGACAACCTTTAATACAGGATGTAATGATGAGTAATGAAGTGATCTAGGGGACTTTAATGAGGACCAGACAACCTTTTGATACAGGATGTAGTGATGAGTAATGAAGTGATCTAGGGGACTTTAATGAGGACCAGACAACCCTTTAATACAGGATGTAGTGATGAGTAATGAAGTGATCTAGGGGACTTTAATGAGGACCAGACAACCTTTAATACAGGATGTAGTGATGAGTAATGAAGTGATCTAGGGGACTTTAATGAGGACCAGACAACCCTTTAATACAGGATGTAGTGATGAGTAATGAAGTGATCTAGGGGACTTTAATGAGGACCAGACAACCTTTAATACAGGATGTAGTGATGAGTAATGAAGTGATCTAGGGGACTTTAATGAGGACCGGACAACCTTTAATACAGGATGTAGTGATGAGTAGGAAGTGATCTAGGGGACTTTAATGAGGACCAGACAACCTTTTGATACAGGATGTAGTGATGAGTAATGAAGTGATCTAGGGGACTTTAATGAGGACCAGACAACCTTTAATACAGGATGTAGTGATGAGTAATGAAGTGATCTAGGGGACTTTAATGAGGACCGGACAACCTTTAATACAGGATGTAGTGATGAGTAATGAAGTGATCTAGGGGACTTTAATGAGGACCAGACAACCTTTAATACAGGATGTAGTGATGAGTAATGAAGTGATCTAGGGGACTTTAATGAGGACCAGACAACATTTAATACAGGATGTAGTGATGAGTAATGAAGTGATCTAGGGGACTTTAATGAGGACCAGACAACCTTTTAATACAGGATGTAGTGATGAGTAATGAAGTGATCTAGGGGACTTTAATGAGGACCAGACAACCTTTTGATACAGGATGTAGTGATGAGTAATGAAGTGATCTAGGGGACTTTAATGAGGACCAGACAACCTTTTGATACAGGATGTAGTGATGAGTAGGAAGTGATCTACGGGACTTATGTAGTGATGAGTATTAAAACTGTCACCTGTGATAAAACGAATGGCACTATGGTAGACTGCATCCAATGGTTTAAGAGTAGTGGCTGTTGCATTCTGGTAAATGGTGTCACCGTAGTCAAGAACTGTCAGGAAAGTTGACTGTACAATCTGCTTCCTGCTGTTCAGGGAGAGGCAAGATCTATTTTTATAAAAGAAGACTACTTTAAATCTCAGCTTGTTAATTAACTAGTTCCCCCGTATGTTTTTTTAAACGTCCAATTATTATCAATCTCAAGAAACGAGCTCTCATTATCAATCTCAAGATACGAGCAGAATCAACATAAGAAATGTTGATCCTTCAAACATTGAGGAAGGAAGAAACAGAGAGAGATAAACCAGACCTCCCTCCACCCTCCCAGAGAGAGATGAACCAGACCTCGCTCCACCCTCCCAGAGAGATGAACCAGACCTCCCTCCACCCTCCCAGAGAGAGATGAACCAGACCTCCCTCCACCCTCCCAGAGAGAGATGCACCAGACCTCCCTCCACCCTCCCAGAGAGATGAACCAGACCTCCCTCCACTCTCCCAGAGAGAGATGAACCAGACCTCCCTCCACCCTCCCAGAGAGAGATGAACCAGACCTCCCTCCACCCTCCCAGAGAGATGAACCAGACCTCCCTCCACCCTCCCAGAGAGAGATGAACCAGACCTCCCTCCACCCTCCCAGAGAGAGATGAACCAGACCTCCCTCCACCCTCCCAGAGAGAGATGCACCATACCTCCCTCCACCCTCCCAGAGAGAGATGAACCAGACCTCCCTCCACCCTCCCAGAGAGAGATGAACCAGACCTCCCTCCACCCTCCCAGAGAGAGATGAACCAGACCCCACCCTCCCAGAGAGATGAACCAGACCTCCCTCCACCCTCCCAGAGAGAGATGAACCAGACCTCCCTCCACCCTCCCAGAGAGAGATGAACCAGACCCCACCCTCCCAGAGAGAGATGAACCAGACCCCACCCTCCCAGAGAATGCTCTCTAGAAGGTGCACAGTCCCTACTGGACAAAAACTGTTTGAATCAACTTTTGTTTCCATGTAATTTCAACCCCAAAAATTCAATGTGATGATGTTGAATCAACATGGAAAACTGATTGGATTTTTTTTTTAAACGCTTTAATGTAAGAATTGTATTTTTCACCCAACGTTTAACCTAAATCACATGACATGATACATTTTTTTTTTGTTAATTTCACATTGCATTCTTTAGTTAGTTGACAACTAAACCAAAATGTAAATTAAAACTCAACGTTGAACTGATGTCTGCGCCCAGTGGGCCCTCTCCTTTAGTTGCCTAGTTACTATTACATCATGTTCAGGGCATAATGGCTTGCTTTTTAAAGAGGCCTGTCTCTTTGTCGAAGGAAGAGACACGGCTAGACAGTTTTTATGAAGTGTGATAATTAAATTAATATTCAGACTCTTGTGCTTCGGGAAGGGTGACATTTGGTTAATTGCTTGAAGGAGGAGAGGAATGGCGGGGTGAAGGAGGGGGAAGCTCCGCTGTTTGATTTCATGCATTAGACAGTGTCAGTCTTTCATCTAAGGGCCCTTGAGTAGCTGGTTATTGTGTGAAGGTAATCTACTGTATCCTTCCTGACATCTAGCCAAGAGATACTGTGTATGTGTGAATGTATATATATGTGTGTGTATGTACACATGTATGTACAGTACCAATCAACAGTTTGGACACATCTACTCATTCCAGGGTTTTTCTTTATTTTTTACTCTTTTCTACATTGTAGAATAATAGTGAAGACATCAAAACTATGAAATAACATATATGGAATCGTGTAGTAACCAAAGAAAGTGTTAAACAATTCAAAATATATTTTATATTTGAGATTCTTCAAAGTAGCCACCCTTTTGTCTTGAAGACACTTTTTTGGTTACTAAATGATTCTATATGTGTTATTTCCTAGTTTTGATGTCTTCACTATTATTCTACAATGTAGAAAATAGTACAAATAAAGAAAAACCCTAAAACCTTTGACTGGTATACAGTAAATGTATATTTCACACTCTTAGTGGCATAGTCAATTATTTAAGTGGAGGAATTCAATAAGAAAGTGTACCAAATCAACACTCATGTTACCAGGGTGATGTTATGCATGTGATCATGTATGTTATGTTATATTATGTCACATTCTCAAGACTCATTCTAAGTGGAATTCCATCAAAATGTATTTTGCCTCAACACTCATGTTATCAAGGTGAAGATTGTAACGCTTGTTCTCCTCCTCTTCGTCCGAAGAGGAGGAGTAGGGATCAGACCAACATGCAGCGGGTTTAGAAAACATAATGAATTTATTAAACGACGAAGACGAACACGAAACAACACTTGGAATAATTACAAAATAACAAAACGAACGAAGACAGACCTGAACTAGAGAACTTACAAATAACACGAAGAACGCACGAACAGGTATAGACTACAAACAAAAAACGCTACAGTCCCGTGTGGTACGAACATACATACCGACACGGAAGACAACCACCCACAAACAAACAGTGTGAACACCCTACCTTTATATGGTTCCCAATCAGAGGAAACGTCAAACACCTGTCTCTGATTGAGAACCATATAAGGCTAATTACCAATGACCTAAACATAGAAACACAAAACATAGAATGCCCACCCCAACTCACGCCCTGACCAACTAAACACATACAAAAATAACAGACAACAGGTCAGGAACGTGACAGAACCCCCCCCTCAAGGTGCGAACTCCGGGCGCACCCCTAAAACTCTGGGGAGGGTCTGGGTGGGCATCTGTCCGCGGTGGCGGCTCCGGCGCAGGACGAGGACACCACTCCACCATTGTCTTTGTCCCCCTCCTTAGCGTCCTCCGAGTGGCGATCCTCGCCCCCAACCCTGGTCTAGGAACCTTCACACCGGTCCCCCCTAGATAACTCAGGACATAGAGGTAGCTCAGGACAGAGAGGTAGCTCAGGACAGAGAGGTAGCTCAGGACAGAGAGATAGCTCAGGACAGAGAGGTAGCTCAGGACAGAGAGATAGCTCAGGACAGAGAGGTAGCTCAGGACAGAGAGGTAGCTCAGGACAGAGAGGTAGCTCAGGACAGAGAGATAGCTCAGGACAGAGAGGTAGCTCAGGACAGAGAGATAGCTCAGGACAGAGAGGTAGCTCAGGACAGAGAGGTAGCTCAGGACAGAGAGATAGCTCAGGACAGAGGGGCAGCTCAGGACAGAGGGGCAGCTCAGGACAGAGGGGCAGCTCCGGACTACTGGCAACTCCGGGCTGGGTGGCAGCTCCGGACTGGGTGGCAGCTCCGGGCTGGGTGGCAGCTCCGGGCTGGGTGGCAGCTCCGGACTGGGTGGCAGCTCCGGACTGGGTGGCAGCTCCGGGCTGGGTGGCAGCTCCGGGCTGGGTGGCAGCTCCGGGCTGGGTGGCAGCTCCGGGCTGGGTGGCAGCTCCGGGCTGGGTGGCAGCTCCGGACTGGGTGGCAGCTTATGACTGGGTGGCAGCTCATGACTGGGTGGCAGCTCATGACTGAGTGGCAGCTCATGACTGTAGGGCAGCTCATGACTGAGTGGCAGCTCATGACTGGAGGGCAGCTCATGACTGGAGGGCAGCTCATGACTGGAGGGCAGCTCATGACTGTCTGGCGACTCATGACTGTCTGGCGACTCATGACTGTCTGGCGACTCATGACTGTCTGGCGACTCATGACTGTCTGGCGACTCATGACTGTCTGGCGACTCTGTCGGATCCTGGCTGGCGGGCTCTGGCGGATCCTGGCTGGCGGGCTCTGGCGGATCCTGGCCGGCGGGCTCTTGCTGCTCATGGCTGGCTGACGGATCTGGCTGCTCATGGCTGGCTGACGGATCTGGCTGCTCATGGCTGGCTGACGGATCTGGCTGCTCATGGCTGGCTGACGGATGTGGCTGCTCATGGCTGGCTGACGGATCTGGCTGCTCATGGCTGGCTGACGGATCTGGCTGCTCATGGCTGGCTGACGGATCTGGCTGCTCATGGCTGGCTGACGGGTCTGGCTGCTCATGGCTGGCTGACGGATCTGGCTGCTCATGGCTGGCTGACGGATCTGGCTGCTCATGGCTGGCTGGCGGATCTGGCTGCTCATGGCTGGCTGACGGATCTGGCTGCTCATGGCTGGTTGACGGATCTGGCTGCTCATGGCTGGCTGACGGATCTGGCTGCTCATGGCTGGCTGACGGATCTGGCTGCTCATGGCTGGCTGACGGATCTGGCTGCTCATGGCTGGCTGACTGATCTGGCTGATCCTGTCTGGCGGAAGGCTCTGGCTGATCCTGTCTGGCGGAAGGCTCTGGCTGATCCTGTCTGGCGGAAGGCTCTGGCTGATCCTGTCTGGCGGAAGGCTCTGGCTGATCCTGTCTGGTGGAAGGCTCTGGCTGATCCTGTCTGGCGGAAGGCTCTGGCTGATCCTGTCTTGCGGAAGGCTCTGGCTGATCCTGTCTGGCGGAAGGCTTTGGCTGCTCCTGTCTGGCGGAAGGCTCTAGCGGCTCCTGTCTGGCGGAAGGCTCTAGCGGCTCCTGTCTGGCGGACGGCTCTGAAGGCTCATGGCAGACGGGCGGCTTTGCAGGCTCAGTACAGACGGGCGGCTTTGAAGGCTCTGTACAGACGGGCAGTTCATGCGGCGCTTTGCAGACGGACAGGTCAGACGGCGTTGGGCAGACGGGCAGTTCAGGCACCGTTGGGCAGACGGGCAGTTCAGGCGCCGTTGGGCAGACGGGCAGTTCAGGCGCCGTTGGGCAGACGGGCAGTTCAGGCGCCGTTGGGCAGACGGCAGACTCTGGCCGGCTGAGACGCACTGTAGGCCTGGTGCGTGGTGCCGGAACTGGAGGCACTGGGCTAAGGACACGCACCTTCAGGCTAGTGCGGGGAACAACAACAGGGCACACTGGACTCTCAAGGCGTACTATAGGCCTGGTGCCTGATACCGGCACTGGTGGTACCGGGCTGAGGGCACGCACATCATGGCGAGTACGGGGAGAAGGAACAGTGCGTACAGGGCTCTGGAGACGCACATGAGGCTTGGTGCGTGGTGCCAGCACTGGTGGTACTAGGCTGGAGACACGCACCACAGGGAGAGTGCATGGAGGAGAACCAGGGCTCTGAAGACGCACAGGAGGCTTGGTGCGTGGTGCCAGCACTGGTGGTATTGGGCTGGGAACACGTATCTCAGGGCTAGTGCGGGGAGCAGTAACAGGACGCACAGGACTCTGGAGACGCACAGGAGGCTTGGTGCGTGGTGTAGGCACTGTCTTAACCAGACGGCTAGCACGCACCTCAGGACGAGTATGGAGAGCTGTTCCCAGTGACATTAACTCACCAATACGTTCATTCGGACGGATGCCGTGCCTCATGCACCAAACCAGTACATCCCTCATATCTTTCTCCTTCAATTTCTCCATTAACTCCTTTACTGTCTCTGCGTCACTCACCTCCAAATCCGCCCTCACCGGCTCCTTATGTAAAGCAGGAGGAGTTGGCTCAAGTCCCCTGACTGACCCAACTATATTCCCCAAGAGCCCCCCCCCAAGAAATTTTTGGGTTTGACTTGCGGGCTTCCAGCCTTGTTTCCGTGCTGCCTCCTCATATCGCCGCCTCTCCGCTTTCGCTGCCTCCAGCTCCGCTTTGGGGCGGCGACACTCCTCTGGTTCTGCCCAGGGTCCTTCTCCGTCTAGGATTTCCTCCCATGTCCATTCCTCCTTGTACACCTGCTGCTGTCCGTTAACCCGCTGCTTGATCCTTCGTTGGTGGGTGGTTCTGTAACGCTTGTTCTCCTCCTCTTCGTCTGAATGTATATATATGTGTGTGTATGTACACATGTATGTACAGTACCAATCAACAGTTTGGACACATCTACTCATTCCAGGGTTTTTCTTTATTTTTTACTCTTTTCTACATTGTAGAATAATAGTGAAGACATCAAAACTATGAAATAACATATATGGAATCGTGTAGTAACCAAAGAAAGTGTTAAACAATTCAAAATATATTTTATATTTGAGATTCTTCAAAGTAGCCACCCTTTTGTCTTGAAGACACTTTTTTGGTTACTAAATGATTCTATATGTGTTATTTCCTAGTTTTGATGTCTTCACTATTATTCTACAATGTAGAAAATAGTACAAATAAAGAAAAACCCTAAAACCTTTGACTGGTATACAGTAAATGTATATTTCACACTCTTATTTCACACTCTTAATTATTTCAATTAATTAGTCAATTATTTAAGTGGAGGAATTCAATAAGAAAGTGTACCAAATCAACACTCATGTTACCAGGGTGATGTTATGCATGTGATCATGTATGTTATGTTATATTATGTCACATTCTCAAGACTCATTCTAAGTGGAATTCCATCAAAATGTATTTTGCCTCAACACTCATGTTATCAAGGTGAAGATTGTAACGCTTGTTCTCCTCCTCTTCGTCCGAAGAGGAGGAGTAGGGATCAGACCAACATGCAGCGGGTTTAGAAAACAATGAATTTATTAAACGACGAAGACGAACACGAAACAACACTTGGAATAATTACAAAATAACAAAACGAACGAAGACAGACCTGAACTAGAGAACTTACAAATAACACGAAGAACGCACGAACAGGTATAGACTACAAACAAAAAACGCTACAGTCCCGTGTGGTACGAACATACATACCGACACGGAAGACAACCACCCACAAACAAACAGTGTGAACACCCTACCTTTATATGGTTCCCAATCAGAGGAAACGTCAAACACCTGTCTCTGATTGAGAACCATATAAGGCTAATTACCAATGACCTAAACATAGAAACACAAAACATAGAATGCCCACCCCAACTCACGCCCTGACCAACTAAACACATACAAAAATAACAGACAACAGGTCAGGAACGTGACAAAGATATTTATATTCATGGGATTGACGGTATGTTTACATTCAAAGGCTTTAGCCCCCAATGCCCTGCACTCTTATCCAACCTCTACCTTCCTCTGCACATCCACAATGATTGACCCTCCAGTTTATCGTGTACAAGCCACCCTGCTGGCGCCACTTCAATTCCAATTCCAACTTTCAGGACACTTTTCCAAGAAAATGGACATGCTTATTTCTGCCTTCCCAGAGAGCACGGCCTGGGGGTATATATTACTGATGTAGGGCAGCTCTGGCCAAAAAGAGTGAAGCAGTCTGGCTTTAAAATGATATATTCTCTCCTGAGGTTCCCGAGGCTGTTAGCCTTATGCTTGTGTAACGGAGGTGGGACGGTGAACTCTGCTTGCATGATAAGTAACCTTCCCTGAGACCTTTTTTTTTTATATTTTTTTTTTACTTACTATGACTGTGATATGTGGTTGTCTCACCTACCTATCTTAAGACGAATGCACTAATTGTAAGTCACTCTGGATAAGAGTGTCTGTAGATGGCTAAAATATAAACAGTTTACTATCAGGAGTGATGGCTTGACAACCATCAGAGAAAATACACTAACTTTTAAAAGTGGATGAGTCTAAGTAATTAGCTAATTCCCTTTACCGTTATAGTGTTGGCCTGTTCCACTGCTACAGCTGTAACATGGACACCTGATGGTGTTGGCCTGCTCCAGCTGTAACATGGACACCTGATGGTGTTGGCCTGCTCCACTGCTCCAGCTGTAACATGGACACCTGATGGTGTTGGCCTGCTCCACTGCTCCATCTGTAACATGGACACCTGATGGTGTTGGCCTGCTCCACTGCTCCAGCTGTAACATGGACACCTGATGGTGTTGGCCTGCTCCACTGCTCCAGCTGTAACATGGACACCTGATGGTGTTGGCCTGCTCCACTGCTCCAGCTGTAACATGGACACCTGATGGTGTTGGCCTGCTCCAGCTGTAACATGGACACCTGATGGTGTTGGCCTGCTCCACTGCTCCATCTGTAACATGGACACCTGATGGTGTTGGCCTGCTCCACTGCTCCAGCTGTAACATGGACACCTGATGGTGTTGGCCTGCTCCACTGCTCCAGCTGTAACATGGACACCTGATGGTGTTGGCCTGCTCCACTGCTCCATCTGTAACATGGACACCTGATGGTGTTGGCCTGCTCCACTGCTCCAGCTGTAACATGGACACCTGATGGTGTTGGCCTGCTCCACTGCTCCAGCTGTAACATGGACACCTGATGGTGTTGGCCTGTTCCACTGCTCCAGCTGTAACATGGACACCTGATGGTGTTGGCCTGCTCCACTGCTCCATCTGTAACATGGACACCTGATGGTGTTGGCCTGCTCCACTGCTCCAGCTGTAACATGGACACCTGATGGTGTTGGCCTGCTCCACTGCTCCAGCTGTAACATGGACACCTGATGGTGTTGGCCTGCTCCACTGCTCCAGCTGTAACATGGACACCTGATGGTGTTGGCCTGCTCCACTGCTCCATCTGTAACATGGACACCTGATGGTGTTGGCCTGCTCCACTGCTCCATCTGTAACATGGACACCTGATGGTGTTGGCCTGCTCCACTGCTCCAGCTGTAACATGGACACCTGATGGTGTTGGCCTGCTCCACTGCTCCAGCTGTAACATGGACACCTGATGGTGTTGGCCTGCTCCATCTGTAACATGGACACCTGATGGTGTTGGCCTGCTCCATCTGTAACATGGACACCTGATGGTGTTGGCCTGCTCCATCTGTAACATGGACACCTGATGGTGTTGGCCTGCTCCATCTGTAACATGGACACCTGATGGTGTTGGCCTGCTCCATCTGTAACATGGACACCTGATGGTGTTGGCCTGCTCCATCTGTAACATGGACACCTGATGGTGTTGGCCTGCTCCACTATCCTGATTACCTTTGGTAATGCCTGGTTTGACTCCTCTAGCCAGCTGGGATCCTGACTACCTTTGGTAATGCCTGGTTTGACTCCTCTAGCCAGCTGGGATCCTGACTACCCTGGGTAATGCCTGGTTTGACTCCTCTAGCCAGCTGGGATCCTGACTACCCTTGGTAATGCCCGGTTTGACTCCTCTAGCCAGCTGGGATCCTGACTACCCTTGGTAATGCCTGGTTTGACTCCTCTAGCCAGCTAGAATCCTGACTACCCTTGGTAATGCCTGGTTTGACTCCTCTAGCCAGCTGGGATCCTGACTACCCTTGGTAATGCCTGGTTTGACTCCTCTAGCCAGCTGGGATCCTGACTACTCTTGGTAATGCCTGGTTTGACTCCTCTAGCCAGCTGGGATCCTGACTACCCTTGGTAATGCCTGGTTTGACTCCTCTAGCCAGCTGGGATCCTGACTACCCTTGGTAATGCCTGGTTTGACTCATCTAGCCAGCTGGGATCCTGACTACCCTTGGTAATGCCTGGTTTGACTCCTCTAGCCAGCTGGGATCCTGACTACCCTTGGTAATGCCTGGTTTGACTCCTCTAGCCAGCTGGGATCCTGACTACCCTTGGTAATGCCTGGTTCGACTCCTCTAGCCAGCTGGGATCCTGACTACCCTTGGTAATGCCTGGTTTGACTCCTCTAGCCAGCTGGGATCCTGACTACCCTTGGTAATGCCTGGTTTGACTCCTCTAGCCAGCTGGGATCCTGACTACCCTTGGTAATGCCTGGTTTGACTCATCTAGCCAGCTGGGATCCTGACTACCCTTGGTAATGCCTGGTTTGACTCCTCTAGCCAGCTGGGATCCTGACTACCCTTGGTAATGCCTGGTTTGACTCCTCTAGCCAGCTGGGATGCTGAGTACCCTTGGTAATGCCTGGTTTGACTCCTCTAGCCAGCTGGGATCCTGACTACCCTTGGTAATGCCTGGTTCGACTCCTCTAGCCAGCTGGGATCCTGACTACCCTTGGTAATGCCTGGTTTGACTCCTGGTGGTCTGGGAGCCCTGTGCCACCCCGATGGCCTGGAAGCACTGGGCCACCCCTACGGCCTGATGGTCTGGGAGCCCTGTGCCACCCCGATGGCCTGGAAGCACTGGGCCACCCCTACGGCCTGATGGTCTGGGAGCCCTGTGCCACCCCGATGGCCTGGAAGCACTGCGCCACCCCTACGGCCCGATGGTCTTGGAATTCTGGGCCACCCCTACGGCCCGATGGTCTGGAAGCCCTGGGCCACCCCTACAGCCCGATGGTCTGGGAGCCCTGGACCACCCCTACGGCCCGATGGTCTGGGAATACTGGGCCACCCCTACTGGAGTCCTGACTACTGGGTCAACAGTCTCTGGACACTTGAATGATCTGTTACTGGAGTCCTGACTACTGGGTCTACAGTCTCTGGACACGTCAATGATCTGTTACTGGAGTCCTGACTACTGGGTCAACAGTCTCTGGACACTTCAATGATCTGTTACTGGAGTCCTGACTACTGGTTCTACAGTCTCTGGACACTTTAATGATCTGTTACTGGAGTCCTGACTACTGGGTCAACAGTCTCTGGACACTTTAATGATCTGTTACTGGAGTCCTGACTACTGGGTCAACAGTCTCTGGACACTTCAATGATCTGTTACTGGAGTCCTGACTACTGGTTCAACAGTCTCTGGACACTTCAATGATCTGTTACTGGAGTTCTGACTACTGGTTCTACAGTCTCTGGACACTTCAATGATCTGTTACTGGAGTTCTGACTACTGGGTCAACAGTCTCTGGACACTTCAGTCGTCAGACCTACTGTAGCAACGTGCTATATGCTAATCTGATCCCCCCTTACACCAAAATCCTTTTAGTTTGTTCAATTAGTCAAACATATCATATGATGTGTTCACTGGGCTGGATCGTTAAGGAGGCTGCACACACACACACACACACACACACACACACACACACACACACACACACACACACACACACACACACACACACACACACACACACACACACACACACACACACACACACACACACACACACACACACACACACACACTGCATACCAGATGGCTGACTGATTGGATAGATTAGTATATGTTAGCATAAGCTGTTCACTGAACATGTATCAAAATATAATCAAAGAAACAAGTGATGAAGGAGGGATGAGAGGCAGAGGAGAAGAGACAGGTATAGATAAGAGAAGCAGTGTGTACAGGTGATGAAGGAGGGATGAGAGACAGGTAGAGATAAGAGAAGCAGTGTGTACAGGTGATGAAGGAGGGATGAGAGGCAGGTAGGGATAAGGGAAGCAGTGTGTACAGGTGATGAAGGAGGGATGAGAGACAGGTAGAGATAAGAGAAGCAGTGTGTACAGGTGATGAAGGAGGAATGAGAACAGAGAGACAGGTAGAGATAAGGGAAGCAGTGTGTACAGGTGATGAAGGAGGAATGAGAACAGAGAGACAGGTAGAGATAAGGGAAGCAGTGTGTACAGGTGATGAAGGAGGGATGAGAGGCAGGTAGGGATAAGAGAAGCAGTGTGTACAGGTGATGAAGGAGGGATGAGAGGCAGGTAGAGATAAGAGAAGCAGCGTGTACAGGTGATGAAGGAGGGATGAGAGGCAGGTAGAGATAAGAGAAGCAGTGTGTACAGGTGATGGAGGAATGAGAACAGAGAGACAGGTAGAGATAAGGGAAGCAGTGTGTACAGGTGATGAAGGAGGGATGAGAGGCAGAGGAGAAGAGACAGGTAGGGATAAGAGAAGCAGTGTGTACAGGTGATGAAGGAGGGATGAGAGACAGAGGACAAGAGACAGGTAGAGATAAGGGAAGCAGTGTGTACAGGTGATGAAGGAGGGATGAGAGACAGGTAGAGATAAGGGAAGCAGTGTGTACAGGTGATGAAGGAGGGATGAGAGGCAGAGGAGAAGAGACAGGTAGGGATAAGAGATGCAGTGTGTACAGGTGATGAAGGAGGGATGAGAGACAGGTAGGGATAAGAGAAGCAGTGTGTACAGGTGATGAAGGAGGGATGAGAGGCAGGTAGGGATAAGGGAAGCAGTGTGTACAGGTGATGGAGGAGGGATGAGAGACAGGTAGGGATAAGGGAAGCAGTGTGTACAGGTGATGAAGGAGGAATGAGAGACAGAGAACAGAGAGACAGGTAGGGATAAGGGAAGCAGTGTGTACAGGTGATGAAGGAGGAATGAGAGACAGAGGACAAGAGACAGGTAGGGATAAGGGAAGCAGTGTGTACAGGTGATGGAGGAGGGATGAGAGACAGGTAGGGATAAGGGAAGCAGTGTGTACAGGTGATGAAGGAGGGACGAGAGACAGAGGACAAGAGACAGGTAGGGATAAGGGAAGCAGTGTGTACAGGTGATGAAGGAGGAATGAGAGACAGAGGACAAGAGACAGGTAGGGATAAGGGAAGCAGTGTGTACAGGTGATGAAGGAGGGATGAGAGACGGGTAGGGATATGGGAAGCAGTGTGTACAGGTGATGAAGGAGGAATGAGAGACAGGTAGAGATAAGGGAAGCAGTGTGTACAGGTAATGAAGGAGGGATGAGAGACAGGTAGGGATAAGGGAAGCAGTGTGTACAGGTGATGAAGGAGGGATGAGAGGCAGAAGACAAGAGACAGGTAGGGATAAGGGAAGCAGTGTGTACAGGTGATGAAGGAGGGATGAGAGACAGGTAGGGATAAGAGAAGCAGTGTGCACAGGTGATGAAGGAGGGATGAGAGACAGGTAGGGATAAGAGAAGCAGTGTGTACAGGTGATGAAGGAGGGATGAGAGACAGGTAGGGATAAGAGAAGCAGTGTGTACAGGTGATGAAGGAGGGATGAGAGGCAGGTAGAGATAAGAGAAGCAGTGTGTACAGGTGATGAAGGAGGAATGAGAGACAGAGGACAAGAGACAGGTAGGGATAAGGGAAGCAGTGTGTACAGGTGGTGAAGGATGGATGAGAGACAGGTAGGGATAAGAGAAGCAGTGTGTACAGGTGATGAAGGAGGGATGAGAGACAGGTAGGGATAAGAGAAGCAGTGTGTACAGGTGATGAAGGAGGGATGAGAGACAGGTAGGGATAAGAGAAGCAGTGTGTACAGGTGATGAAGGAGGGATGAGAGACAGGTAGGGATAAGAGAAGCAGTGTGTACAGGTGATGAAGGAGGGATGAGAGAGAGGTAGGGATAAGAGAAGCAGTGTGTACAGGTGATGAAGGGGGGATGAGAGGCAGGTAGAGATAAGAGAAGCAGTGTGTACAGGTGATGAAGGAGGGATGAGAACAGAGAGACAGGTAGGGATAAGAGAAGCAGTGTGTACAGGTGATGGAGGAATGAGAACAGAGAGACAGGTAGAGATAAGGGAAGCAGTGTGTACAGGTGATGAAGGAGGGATGAGAGACAGGTAGAGATAAGGGAAGCAGTGTGTACAGGTGATGGAGGAATGAGAACAGAGAGACAGGTAGAGATAAGGGAAGCAGTGTGTACAGGTGATGAAGGAGGGATGAGAGACAGGTAGGGATAAGAGAAGCAGTGTGTACAGGTGATGAAGGAGGGATGAGAGACAGGTAGGGATAAGAGAAGCAGTGTGTACAGGTGATGAAGGAGGGATGAGAGACAGGTAGGGATAAGAGATGCAGTGTGTACAGGTGATGAAGGAGGGATGAGAGACAGGTAGGGATAAGAGAAGCAGTGTGTACAGGTGATGAAGGAGGGATGAGAGACAGAGGACAAGAGACAGGTAGGGATAAGAGAAGCAGTGTGTACAGGTGATGAAGGAGGGATGAGAGACAGAGGACAAGAGAAGCAGTGTGTACAGGTGATGAAGGAGGGATGAGAGACAGGTAGGGATAAGAGAAGCAGTGTGTACAGGTGATGAAGGAGGGATGAGAGACAGGTAGGGATAAGGGAAGCAGTGTGTACAGGTGATGAAGGAGGGATGAGAGACAGGTAGGGATAAGAGATGCAGTGTGTACAGGTGATGAAGGAGGGATGAGAGGCAGGTAGGGATATGGGAAGCAGTGTGTACAGGTGATGAAGGAGGGATGAGAGACAGAGGATGAGAGACAGGTAGGGATAAGAGAAGCAGTGTGTACAGGTGATGAAGGAGGGATGAGAGACAGGTAGGGATATGGGAAGCAGTGTGTACAGGTGATGAAGGAGGGATGAGAGACAGAGGATGAGAGACAGGTAGGGATAAGAGATGCAGTGTGTACAGGTGATGAAGGAGGGATGAGAGACAGGTAGGAATAAGAGAAGCAGTGTGTAAAGGTGATGAAGGAGGGATGAGAGACAGGTAGGGATAAGAGAAGCAGTGTGTACAGGTGATGAAGGAGGGATGAGAGACAGGTAGAGATAAGAGAAGCAGTGTGTACAGGTGATGAAGGAGGGATGAGAGACAGGTAGGGATAAGAGAAGCAGTGTGTACAGGTGATGAAGGAGGGATGAGAGACAGGTAGGGATAAGAGAAGCAGTGTGTACAGGTGATGAAGGAGGGATGAGAGACAGGTAGGGATAAGAGAAGCAGTGTGTACAGGTGATGAAGGAGGGATGAGAACAGAGAGACAGGTAGAGATAAGAGAAGCAGTGTGTACAGGTGATGAAGGAGGGATGAGAGACAGGTAGGGATAAGAGAAGCAGTGTGTACAGGTGATGAAGGAGGGATGAGAGACAGGTAGGGATAAGGGAAGCAGTGTGTACAGGTGATGAAGGAGGGATGAGAGACAGGTAGGGATAAGAGAAGCAGTGTGTACAGGTGATGAAGGAGGGATGAGAGACAGGTAGGGATAAGAGAAGCAGTGTGTACAGGTGATGAAGGAGGGATGAGAGACAGGTAGGGATAAGGGAAGCAGTGTGTACAGGTGATGAAGGAGGGATGAGAGACAGGTAGGGATAAGAGAAGCAGTGTGTACAGTTGATGAAGGAGGGATGAGAGACAGGTAGGGATAAGAGAAGCAGTGTGTACAGGTGATGAAGGAGGGATGAGAGACAGGTAGGGATAAGGGAAGCAGTGTGTACAGGTGATGAAGGAGGGATGAGAGACAGGTAGGGATAAGAGAAGCAGTGTGTACAGGTGATGAAGGAGGGATGAGAGACAGGTAGGGATAAGAGAAACAGTGTGTACAGGTGATGAAGGAGGGATGAGAGACAGGTAGGGATAAGAGAAGCAGTGTGTACAGGTGATGAAGGAGGGATGAGAGACAGGTAGGGATAAGGGAAGCAGTGTGTACAGGTGATGAAGGAGGGATGAGAGACAGAGGACAAGAGACAGGTAGGGATAAGAGAAGCAGTGTGTACAGGTGATGAAGGAGGGATGAGAGACAGGTAGGGATAAGAGAAGCAGTGTGTACAGGTGATGAAGGAGGGATGAGAGACAGGTAGGGATAAGGGAAGCAGTGTGTACAGGTGATGAAGGAGGGATGAGAGACAGGTAGGGATAAGGGAAGCAGTGTGTACAGGTGATGAAGGAGGGATGAGAGACAGGTAGGGATAAGAGAAGCAGTGTGTACAGGTGATGAAGGAGGGATGAGAGACAGGTAGAGATAAGGGAAGCAGTGTGTACAGGTGATGAAGGAGGGATGAGAGACAGGTAGGGATAAGAGAAGCAGTGTGTACAGGTGATGAAGGAGGGATGAGAGACAGGTAGGGATAAGAGAAGCAGTGTGTACAGGTGATGAAGGAGGGATGAGAGACAGGTAGGGATAAGAGAAGCAGTGTGTACAGGTGATGAAGGAGGGATGAGAACAGAGAGACAGGTAGAGATAAGAGAAGCAGTGTGTACAGGTGATGAAGGAGGGATGAGAGACAGGTAGGGATAAGAGAAGCAGTGTGTACAGGTGATGAAGGAGGGATGAGAGACAGGTAGGGATAAGGGAAGCAGTGTGTACAGGTGATGAAGGAGGGATGAGAGACAGGTAGGGATAAGAGAAGCAGTGTGTACAGGTGATGAAGGAGGGATGAGAGACAGGTAGGGATAAGAGAAGCAGTGTGTACAGGTGATGAAGGAGGGATGAGAGACAGGTAGGGATAAGGGAAGCAGTGTGTACAGGTGATGAAGGAGGGATGAGAGACAGGTAGGGATAAGAGAAGCAGTGTGTACAGTTGATGAAGGAGGGATGAGAGACAGGTAGGGATAAGAGAAGCAGTGTGTACAGGTGATGAAGGAGGGATGAGAGACAGGTAGGGATAAGGGAAGCAGTGTGTACAGGTGATGAAGGAGGGATGAGAGACAGGTAGGGATAAGAGAAGCAGTGTGTACAGGTGATGAAGGAGGGATGAGAGACAGGTAGGGATAAGAGAAACAGTGTGTACAGGTGATGAAGGAGGGATGAGAGACAGGTAGGGATAAGAGAAGCAGTGTGTACAGGTGATGAAGGAGGGATGAGAGACAGGTAGGGATAAGGGAAGCAGTGTGTACAGGTGATGAAGGAGGGATGAGAGACAGAGGACAAGAGACAGGTAGGGATAAGAGAAGCAGTGTGTACAGGTGATGAAGGAGGAATGAGAGACAGGTAGGGATAAGAGAAGCAGTGTGTACAGGTGATGAAGGAGGGATGAGAGACAGGTAGGGATAAGGGAAGCAGTGTGTACAGGTGATGAAGGAGGGATGAGAGACAGGTAGGGATAAGGGAAGCAGTGTGTACAGGTGATGAAGGAGGGATGAGAGACAGGTAGGGATAAGAGAAGCAGTGTGTACAGGTGATGAAGGAGGGATGAGAGACAGGTAGGGATAAGAGAAGCAGTGTGTACAGGTGATGAAGGAGGGATGAGAGACAGGTAGGGATAAGAGAAGCAGTGTGTACAGGTGATGAAGGAGGGATGAGAGACAGGTAGGGATAAGAGAAGCAGTGTGTACAGGTGATGAAGGAGGGATGAGAGACAGGTAGGGATAAGAGAAGCAGTGTGTACAGGTGATGAAGGAGGGATGAGAGACAGGTAGGGATAAGAGAAGCAGTGTGTACAGGTGATGAAGGAGGGATGAGAGACAGGTAGGGATAAGAGAAGCAGTGTGTACAGGTGATGAAGGAGGGATGAGAGACAGGTAGGGATAAGAGAAGCAGTGTGTACAGGTGATGAAGGAGGGATGAGAGACAGGTAGGGATAAGAGAAGCAGTGTGTACAGGTGATGAAGGAGGGATGAGAGACAGGTAGGGATAAGGGAAGCAGTGTGTACAGGTGATGAAGGAGGGATGAGAGACAGGTAGGGATAAGGGAAGCAGTGTGTACAGGTGATGAAGGAGGGATGAGAGACAGGTAGGGATAAGGGAAGCAGTGTGTACAGGTGATGAAGGAGGGATGAGAGACAGGTAGGGATAAGGGAAGCAGTGTGTACAGGTGATGAAGGAGGGATGAGAGACAGGTAGGGATAATAGAAGCAGTGTGTACAGGTGATGAAGGAAGGATGAGAGACAGGTAGAGATAAGGGAAGCAGTGTGTACAGGTGTCGTTGTAAACAAGGTGGGGACAGATACAGGTCAGAGGACAGCTAGAAGGGAGATTTATTGAAGTATGTAAAGTATTTGAGTAAAGTAATGTATTTCAGCTGTTTCTTATTCAGTGGTAAAACGCACCTTGATAACACCAACCTAAGAGTCCCAAATGACACCCTATGCCCTAATGGGCCTGGTCAAAGGTAGCGCACTACATAGGGAATTGTAACGGTCGTCCTCCTCCTCTTCGGAAGAAGAGGAGGAGTAGGGATTGGACCAAAGTGTAATGTGGACATAATGAAGTTTATTAAAGCAAAGACGAAAACCGAAAACACTTCAACAAACTACAAAATAACAAACGAACGTAGACAGACCTGAACTATGAGAACTTACATATAACACGAAGAACGCACGAACAGGTACAGACTACAACAAACGAACGAACAAACCGAAACAGTCCCGTGTGGTGCAACATACACAGACACGGAAGACAACCACCCACAAACAAACAGTGTGAACAGCCTACCTTTATATGGTTCTCAATCAGAGGAAACGTCAAACACCTGTCCCTGATTGAGAACCATATAAGGCTAATTACAAATGACCTAAACATAGAAACACAAAACATAGAATGCCCATCCCAACTCACGCCCTGACCAACTAAACACATACAAAAACAAGAGAAAACAGGTCAGGAACGTGACATAACCCCCCCCTCAAGGTGCGAACTCCGGACGCACAACCAAAAGTCTAGGGTAGGGTCTGGGTGGGCATCTGTCCACGGTGGCGGCTCAGGCTCTGGGCGTGGTCCCCATCCCACCATAGTCAATCCCCGCTTTCGTATCCCCCTCTCAATGACCACCCTCCAACTAAACCCACCTAAATTAAGGGGCATCACCGGGATAAGGGGCAGCACCGGGATAAGGGGCAGCTCCGGACTGAGGGACGGCAGCTCCGGACTGAGGGACGGCAGCTCCGGACTGAGGGACGGCAGCACCGGACTGGATGGCGGATCCTGACTGGCTGGCTCTGGCGGATCCTGGCTGGCTGGCTCTGGCGGATCCTGGCTGGCTGGCTCTGGCGGATCCTGGCTGGCTGGCTCTGGCGGATCCTGGCTGGATGACGGCTCTGGCGGATCCTGGCTGGATGACGGCTCTGGCGGATCCTGGCTGGATGACGGCTCTGGCTGGTCATGGCTGGATGACGGCTCTGGCTGGTCATGGCTGGATGACGGCTCTGGCTGGTCATGGCTGGATGACGGCTCTGGCTGGTCATGGCTGGATGACGGCTCTGGCTGGTCATGGCTCGCTGACGGCTCTGGCTGGTCATGGCTGGATGACGGCTCTGGCTGGTCATGGCTCGCTGACGGCTCTGGCTGGTCATGTCTGGCGGAAGGCTCTGGCTGATCCTGTCTGGCGGAAGGCTCTGGCTGATCCTGTCTGGCGGAAGGCTCTGGCTGATCCTGTCTGGCGGAAGGCTCTGGCTGATCCTGTCTGGCGGAAGGCTTTGGCTGCTCCTGTCTGGCGGAAGGCTCTAGCGGCTCCTGTCTGGCGGAAGGCTCTAGCGGCTCCTGTCTGGCGGACGGCTCTGAAGGCTCATGGCAGACGGGCGGCTTTGCAGGCTCATGGCAGACGGGCGGCTTTGAAGGCTCAGTACCGACGGGCAGTTCATGCGGCACTTGGCAGACGGACAGTTCAGACGACGTTGGGCAGACGGGCAGTTCAGGCGCCGTTGGGCAGACGGGCAGTTCAGGCTCCGCTGGGCAGACGGGCAGTTCAGGCGCCGCTGGGCAGACGGGCAGTTCAGGCGCCGCTGGGCAGACGGCAGACTCTGGCCGACTGAGACGCACTGTCGGCCTGGTGCGTGGTACCGGAACTGGAGGTACCGGGCTAAGGACACGCACCATCAGGCTAGTGCGGGGAACAACAACAGGGCACACTGGACTCTCAAGGCGTACTATAGGCCTGGTGCGTGGTACCGGCACTGGTGTTACCGGGCTGAGGGCACGCACATCAGGGCGAGTACGGGGAGAAGGAACAGTGCGTACAGGGCTCTGGAGACACACAGGAGGCTTGGTGCGTGGTGTAGGCACTGTTGGTACTGGGCTGGAGACACGCACCATAGGGCTAGTGCGTGGAGGAGGAACAGGGCTCTGGAGACGCACTGGAAGCCTGGCGCGTGGTGTAGGCACAGGTGGTACTGGGCTGGAGCGGGGAGGTGGCACCGGAAATACCGGACCGTGCAGGCGTACTGGCTCCCTTGAGCACTGAGCCTGCCCAACCTTACCTGGTTGTATGCTCCCCGTCGCCCGACCAGTGCGGGGAGGTGGAATAACCCGCACCGGGCTATGTAGGCGAACCGGGGACACCATGCGTAAGGCTGGTGCCATGTAAGCCGGCCCGAGGAGACGCACTGGTGGCCAGATGTGTAGAGCCGGCTTCATGGCACTTGGCTCAATGCTCAATCTGGCCCGGCCGATACGAGGAGCTGGTATGTACCGCACCGGGCTATGCACACGTACAGGAGACACCATGCGCTCTACTGCGTAACACGGTGTCTGCCCGTACTCTCGCTCTCCACGGTAAGTACAGGGAGTAGGCGCAGGTCTCCTACCTGACTTCGCCACTCTCCCTTTTAGCCCCCCCCCCCCAAGACATTTTTGGGGCTTACTCACAGGCTTCCTACCGCGTCGTCGTGCTGCCTCCATTCGCCGGTATCCCTCCTCGCACTGCGCCAGAGAATCCCAGGCGGGCTCCGGCACTCGCCCTGGGTCGATCGCCCACCTGTCGATCTCCTCCCACGTAGTGTAGCCCAGATCCTTCTCCTGCTTCCGAGCTAGCTCCTCGAAACGTTGCCTCTCTGCTTTCGCTGCCTCCAGCTCAGCTTTGGGGCGGCGATATTCTCCTGGTTGAGCCCAGGGTCCCTTTCCGTCCAATATTTCCTCCCAAGTCCACGAGTCCTGTTTTTTTGGCCGATGTTGCTGGTTCCTCTCACGCTGCTTGATCCATGGTTGGTGGGTGGTTCTGTAACGGTCGTCCTCCTCCTCTTCGGAAGAAGAGGAGGAGTAGGGATTGGACCAAAGCGCAGCGTGTAATGTGGACATAATGAAGTTTATTAATTAAGCAAAGACGAAAACCGAAAACACTTCAACAAACTACAAAATAACAAACGAACGTAGACAGACCTGAACTATGAGAACTTACATATAACGCGAAGAACTCACGAACAGGTACAGACTACAACAAACGAACGAACAAACCGAAACAGTCCCGTGTGGTGCAACATACACAGACACGGAAGACAACCACCCACAAACAAACAGTGTGAACAGCCTACCTTTATATGGTTCTCAATCAGAGGAAACGTCAAACACCTGTCCCTGATTGAGAACCATATAAGGCTAATTACAAATGACCTAAACATAGAAACACAAAACATAGAATGCCCACCCCAACTCACGCCCTGACCAACTAAACACATACAAAAACAAGAAAAAACAGGTCAGGAACGTGACAGGAATAGGGTGCTAGAGAATCCTGACCGGTTGCATCACCGCCTTGTTATGGCAACTGCTCTGCATTTTGACCGTACGGC
Source organism: Salvelinus namaycush (assembly GCF_016432855.1). NCBI lineage: Eukaryota > Metazoa > Chordata > Actinopteri > Salmoniformes > Salmonidae > Salvelinus > Salvelinus namaycush. The sequence continues at coordinate 60,511 of NW_024058100.1, forward strand.
GCTACAGAGGGTAGTGTGTACGGCCCAGTACATCACTGGGGTCAAGCTTCCTGCCATCCAGGACCTCTATACCAGGCGGTGTCAGAGGAAGGCCTTAATCATTTTCAAAGACTCCAGTCACCCAAGTCATAGACTGGTTTCTCTGCTACCGCACGGCAAGCAGTACCGGAGCACCAAGTCTAGGACCAAAAGGCTCCTTAACAGCTTCTACCCCCAAGACATAAAACTGTTGAACAATTTATAAAATGGCCACCAAGACTATTTACACTGCTGCTATTCGCTGCTTATTATCAATGCATAGTCACTTTACCTCTACCTACATGTACAGATGACCTCAACTAACCTGTACCCCCGCACATTGACTCTGTATCCACTGTAAATAGTCTCATTATTGTTATTTTATTGTGTAACTTTTATATTATTTTTTACTTTAGTTGATTTGGTAAATATTGTCTTGTCTCTTTCTTGAACTGCATTGTTGGTTAAGGGCTTGTCAGTCAGCATTTCACTGTGAGGTCTACAACTGTTTTATTCTGAGCATTTGACAAATATAATTTGATTTTGATTTGATTTAATTGGGACACAGGATTTGATATAAATACAGTATCATCAGTCACTAACAAGAAGTTGCATATCATTAAGATGTAGACTCAAACACTGTCCCACAGAATGATAGGAGATGATTTACAGAGATTACTGATGGGTATGGTCTGCAGTGAAACACACACACACACACACACACACACACACACACACACACACACACACACACACACACACACACACACACACACAAAGAGATTTATACCTGTGATATTTATGAATCTGTTCCAGACACCAGACACACCTCAGCCAGGGTGTGGTAGCTGTGATTTATATTACAGAGTCTGGACTGGGGAGTGATTTATATTACAGAGTCCAGACTAGGGAGTGATTTATATTACAGAGTCTAGACTGGGGAGTGATTTATATTACAGAGTCTAGACTAGGGAGTGATTTATATTACAGAGTCTAGACTGGGGAGTGATTTATATTACAGAGTCTAGACTAGGGAGTGATTTATATTACAGAGTCTAGACTAGGGAGTGATTTATATTACAGAGTCTAGACTAGGGAGTGATTTATATTACAGAGTCTAGACTAGGGAGTGATTTATATTACAGAGTCTAGACTAGGGAGTGATTTATATTACATAGTCTAGACTAGGAGGTAATTTATATTACAGAGTCTAGATTAGGGAGTGATTTATATTACAGAATCTAGACTAGGGAGTGATTTATATTACAGAGTCTAGACTAGGGAGTGATTTATATTACAGAGTCTAGACTAGGGAGTGATTTATACTACAGAGTCTAGACTAGGGAGTGATTTATATTACAGAGTCTAGACTAGGGAGTGATTTATATTACAGAGTCTAGACTAGGGAGTGATTTATATTACAGAGTCTAGACTAGGGAGTGATTTATACTACAGAGTCTAGACTAGGGAGTGATTTATATTACAGAGTCTAGACTAGGGAGTGATTTATATTACAGAGACTAGGAGGTGATTTATATTACAGAGTCTAGACTAGGGAGTGATTTATATTACAGAGTCTAGACTAGGGAGTGATTTATATTACAGAGTCTAGACTAGGGAGTGATTTATATTACAGAGTCTAGACTAGGGAGTGATTTATATTACAGAGTCTAGACTAGGGAGTTATTTATATTACAGAGGATAGACTAGGGAGTGATTTATATTGCAGCGTCTTGTCTAGGGTGCGTCTGCGTACATGTGTGTGGTACAGTTCTAGTCAGTTTAAACCACTGATCGTCCTCTACATACCCTTGCAGTATGATGCAGAGTTCCCTATAGCTTAGATAGTTATGATTGAATCCAATATGGTTCTCCATGGTTCACCAGCACAGCAACAGGAGAAGGGTCTCAGAGGAGGCCAGAGAGACAAATTACCGCTCTGGATGAAGTAGCGCACATGGTTGGTAAAAGGCTGAGGTAAAGGCTGAGGCCTTCGGTTTATCAGCCCATCCCAGCAGCCTGATAACACAGCTTCATTCTATAGGAGATGGCAGTGAAGGAAGAAGCCACTCTGGGACAAAGGAACTGAATGATTCAATCAGAACTCTACAAGAGAGCCTGTAGCGAATGACTGACATCAGGCCAATTTCAGATAACTAACACATTATTGAAGCTATTATTGAAACCATTCACTCAATGAAAGATAACTGACTCTCCTTTGTATGGAAAAAGAGACAGAGAAGTGTGGAAGAGGAGAAAGATAGAGAGGAGAGGAGAAAGGATAGAGATATGGAGAGAGAAAGATGGAGAAGAGAAAGGATAGAGAGAGAGTGTAGCGTTCGTCGTCTGAAGATGAGGAATCATCGGACCAAAGCGCAGCGTGGTAAGTGTTCATGTTAGTTAATTTATTAAAACAGAACACTAAACAAAATAACAAAGGGGATGAAACGAAACAGTCCTGCCTGGTACAGACACAAAGACAGAAAACAACTACCCACAAAACACAGGTGGGAAAAGGCTACCAGAGTATGGTTCTTAATCAGAGACAACAATAGACAGCTGCCTCTGATTGAGAACCACACCAGGCCAAACACACAGAAATAGAAAACATAGAACTCAAAACATAGAATGTCCACCCCAACTCACGCCCTGACCAAACAAAATAGAGACATAAAAAAGGAACTAAGGTCAGGGCGTGACAGAGAGAGAGAGAGGAGAAAGGAGAGAGAAGAAAGGAGATGGTCATTGTGCTTTCTTACCAACTCCTACAGTATTGTCATTGTCTTACCAACTCCTACAGTATGGGCATTGTCTTACCAACTCCTACAGTATGGGCATTGTCTTACCAACTCCTACAGTATGGGCATTGTCTTACCAACTCCTACAGTATGGTCATTGTCTTACCAACTCCTATAGTATGGTCATTGTCTTACCAACTCCTACAGTATGGTCATTGTCTTACCAACTCCTACAGTATGGGCATTGTCTTACCAACTCCTACAGTATGGTCATTGTCTTACCAACTCCTACAGTATGGTCATTGTCTTACCAACTCCTACAGTATGGTCATTGTCTTACCAACTCCTACAGTATGGTCATTGTCTTACCAACTCCTACAGTATTGTCATTGTCTTACCAACTCCTACAGTATGGTCATTGTCTTACCAACTCCTACAGTATGGTCATTGTCTTACCAACTCCTACAGTATGGTCATTGTCTTACCAACTCCTACAGTATTGTCATTGTCTTACCAACTCCTACAGTATGGTCATTGTCTTACCAACTCCTACAGTATTGTCATTGTCTTACCAACTCCTACAGTATGGTCATTGTCTTACCAACTCCTACAGTATTGTTATTGTCTTACCAACTCCTACAGTATTGTTATTGTCTTACCAACTCCTACAGTATTGTCATTGTCTTACCAACTCCTACAGTATTGTTATTGTCTTACCAACTCCTACAGTATTGTTATTGTCTTACCAACTCCTACAGTATTGTCATTGTCTTACCAACTCCTACAGTATGGTCATTGTCTTACCAACTCCTACAGTATTGTTATTGTCTTACCAACTCCTACAGTATTGTTATTGTCTTACCAACTCCTACAGTATTGTCATTGTCTTACCAACTCCTACAGTATGGGCATTGTCTTACCAACTGCTACAGTATTGTCATTGTCTTACCAACTCCTACAGTATTGTCATTGTCTTACCAACTCCTACAGTATTGTCATTGTCTTACCAACTCCTACAGTATGGGCATTGTCTTACCAACTCCTACAGTATGGGCATTGTCTTACCAACTCCTACAGTATGGGCATTGTCTTACCAACTCCTACAGTATGGGCATTGTCTTACCAACTCCTACAGTATGGGCATTGAGCTGTCTTACCAACTCCTACAGTATTGTCATTGTCTTACCAACTCCTACAGTATGGCCAGTTTACATTGCCTTCACTGGATCTAGCAAACGTATGAAAATGCAGGAGGACACCGTTAGGGACATGGCCCACTGATCCAGAACATGTGGTGGACCAAGGTCTGAACCTTGGAGGACACCGTTATGGACATGGCCCACTGATCCAGAACATGTAGTGGACCAAGGTCTGAACCTTGGAGGACACCGTTATGGACATGGCCCACTGATCCAGAACATGTAGTGGACCAAGGTCTGAACCTTGGAGGACACCGTTATGGACAGGGCCCACTGATCCAGAACATGTGGCTTTGTGAGGACTTCAACCTCCAGAGTAGAATACCGTGGCGAATCGCACCATATTCCCTAGTGCAGACCGTTAGCAGAATAGCAGTGGACCAAGGTCTGAACCTTGGAGGACACCGTTATGGACAGGGCCCACTGATTGGAGGACACCGTTATGTACAGGGCCCACTGATTGGAGGACACCGTTATGAACAGGGCCCACTGATTGGAGGACACAGTTATGGACAGGGCCCACTGATTGGAGGACACTGTTGTGGACAGGGCCCACTGATTGGAGGACACCGTTTTGGACAGGGCCCACTGATTGGAGAACACCGTTATGGACAGGGCCTACTGATTGGAGGACACCGTTATGGACAGGGCCCACTGATTGGAGGACACCGTTATGGACAGGGTCTACTGATTGGAGGACACCGTTATGGACAGGGTCTACTGATTGGAGGACACCGTTGTGGACAGGGCCCACTGATTGGAGGACACCGTTATGGACAGGGCCCACTGATTGGAGGACACCGTTATGGACAGGGTCTACTGATTGGAGGACACCGCTATGGACAGGGCCCACTGATTGGATGACACCGTTATGGACAGGGTCTACTGATTGGATGACACCGTTATGGACAGGGTCTACTGATTGGAGGACACCGTTATGGACAGGGCCCACTGATTGGAGGACACCGTTATGGACAGGGCCCACTGATTGGAGGACACCGTTATAGACCGGGCCCACTGATTGGAGGACACCGTTATGGACAGGGCCCACTGATTGGAGGACACCGTTATAGACCGGGCCCACTGATTGGAGGACACCGTTATGGACAGGGCCCACTGATTGGAGGACACCGTTATAGACCGGGCCCACTGATTGGAGGACACCGTTATGGACAGAGTCTACTTTAGCAGTACATGTAGAGTAAGGTACCATTTCAGACACACCTGGGCTTTGTTGTTGACGTTTAGAAAGCTGAACGACAGACATTTACCACAATAACACGGTCCAATTTTAGAACCCAGACATGACCACTGATAAAACAACCCATAATGAACAGTCAGCTGTGACCATGACAACGCAACGTGACATGAGACTGAGAGAATCCCGGAGCGCTTATTGATTGGAGAGAAAAACTCATCTGTTTTTTTGTGTTCATTTCACACCTGATGTATTACGAGTTGACAAGGGAAGGGAGAGACTCTATTCTGGATTTTACTTCACACCTATTACACACACACACACAGGCATGCAAACACTCACACACACACACACACACACGTGCACACACACGTGCAAACACACACGTGCACACAAACACACGCATGCATGCAAACACACACACGTGCACACACACACGTGCACACACACGTGCACTCACACACACCCTGACCTGATCTCCTTTAGGACCGTGATATGTTCTCTGATGTTATCAACAACACCATGACTCTGTTTCAGTTCAACCCAGCAACGTCACCTTGTCATTGTTAGCTGTAAATAAAAACCCAACGAAATCTCATACGAGTTCTCTGGCGGTGAAACATACCTTCACCCTCTGGTGTGGAGACGTACAAGAACCGTACTGATGGGCGGCCGAGTGGCGCAGGGGTGTAAGGCACTGCATCTCAGTGCAAGATGCGTCACTACAGTCCCTGGTTTGAATCCAGGCTGTATCACAGCCGGCCGTGATTGGGAGTCCCATTGGGCGGCGCACAATTAGCACAGCCCCATCCGGGTTTGGCCGGGGGTAGGCCGTCATTGTAAATAAGAATTTGTTCTTAACTGACTTGCCGAGTTAAATACATTTTAAAAAGTAAAAACTAAAGTTAAAAACACCCACTAGCACCAATATCAGTGTGTTCGCACCCTATTCTCTATATAGTGCACTACTTTAGACCAGGGCCCATAGGGGTAGTGCACTACTTTAGACCAGGTACCCATAGGGGTAGTGCACTACTTTAGACCAGGGCCCATAGGGGTAGTGCACTACTTTAGACCAGGGCCCATAGGGGTAGTGCACTACTTTAGACCAGGGCCCATGTGGGTAGTGCACTGCTGTAGACCAGGGCCCATAGGGTAGTGCACTACTTTAGACCAGGGCCCATAGGGGTAGTGCACTACTTTAGACCAGGGCCCATAGGGGTAGTGCACTACTTTAGACCAGAGCCCATAGGGGTAGTGCACTACTTTAGACCAGGGCCCATAGGGGTAGTGCACTACTTTAGACCAGGGCCCATATGGGTAATGCACTGCTGTAGACCAGGGCCCATAGGGTAGTGCACTACTTTTAGACCAGGGCCCATAGGGGTAGTGCACTACTTTAGACCAGGGCCCATAGGGGTAGTGCACTACTTTAGACCAGGGCCCATAGGGGTAGCGCACTACTTTAGACCAGGGCCCATAGGGGTAGTGCACTACTATAGACCAGGGCCCATAGGGGTAGTGCACTACTTTAGACCAGGGCCCATAGGGGTAGTGCACTACTTTAGACCAGGACCCATAGGGGTAGTGCACTACTTTAGACCAGGGCCCATAGGGGTAGTGCACTACTTTAGACCAGGGCCCATAGGGGTAGTGCACTACTTTGACCAGGGCCCATAGGGGTAGTGCACTACTTTAGACCAGGGCCCATAGGGGTAGTGTACTACTTTAGACCAGGGCCCATAGGGGTAGTGCACTACTTTAGACCAGGGCCCATATGGGTAGTGCACTGCTGTAGACCAGGGTCCATAGGGTAGTGCACTACTTTAGACCAGGGCCCATAGGGGTGGTGCACTACTTTAGACCAGGGCCCATAGGGGTAGTGCACTACTTTAGACCAGGGCCCATAGGGTAGTGCACTACTTTAGACAAGGGCCCATAGGGGTAGTGCACTACTTTAGACCAGGGCCCATAGGGGTAGTGCACTACTTTAGACCAGGGCCCATAGGGGTAGTGCACTACTTTAGACCAGGGCCCATATGGGTAGTGCACTGCTGTAGACCAGGGCCCATAGGGTAGTGCACTACTTTAGACCAGGGCCCATAGGGGTAGTGCACTACTTTAGACCAGGGCCCATAGGGGTAGTGCACTACTTTAGACCAGGGCCCATAGGGGTAGTGCACTACTTTAGACCAGGGCCCATAGGGGTAGTGCACTACTATAGACCAGGGCCCATAGGGGTAGTGCACTACTTTAGACCAGGGCCCATAGGGGTAGTGCACTACTTTGACCAGGGCCCATAGGGGTAGTGCACTACTTTAGACCAGGGCC
>NW_024058101.1:0-67985 GCF_016432855.1 Salvelinus namaycush
GACCTCTAGCCTGCCTGACCATTCTGCCTGTCCTGACCTCTAGCCTGCCTGACCATTCTGCCTGTCCTGACCTCTAGCCTGCCTGACCATTCGGCGCTGTCCTGACCTCTAGCCTGCTGACCATTCTGCCTGTCCTGACCTCTAGCCTGCCTGACCATTCTGCCTGTCCTGACCTCTAGCCTGCCTGACCATTCTGCCTGTCCTGACCTCTAGTCTGCCTGACCATTCTGCCTGTCCTGACCTCTAGCCTGCCTGACCATTCTGCCTGTCCTGACCTCGAGTCTGCCTGACCATTCTGCCTGTCCTTCCATTTCTGCCTGTCCTGACCTCTAGCCTGCCTGACCATTCTGCCTGTCCTGACATCTAGCCTGCCTGACCATTCTGCCTGTCCTGACCTATAGTCTGCCTGACCATTCTTCCTGTCCTGACCTCGAGTCTGCCTGTCCTGACCTCAAGCCTGCCTGACCATTCTGCCTGTCCTGAATATTCTGCCTGTCCTGACCTCTAGCCTGCCTGACCATTCTGCTGTCCTGATCTCGAGTCTGCCTGACCAGTCTGCCTGTCCTGACCTCTAGCCTGCCTGACCATTCTGCCTGTCCTGACCTCTAGCCTGCCTGACCATTCTGCCTGTCCTGACCTCTAGCCTGCCTGACCATTCTGCCTGTCCTGACCTCTAGCCTGCCTGACCATTCTGCCTGTCCTGACCTCTAGCCTGCCTGACCATTCTGCATGTCCTGACCTCTAAGCCTGCCTGACCATTCTGCATGTCCTGACCTCTAGTCTGCCTGACCATTCTGCCTGTCCTGACCTCTAGCCTGCCTGACCATTCTGCCTGTCCTGACCTCGAGTCTGCCTGACCATTCTGCCTGTCCTGACCTCTAGCCTGCCTGACCATTCTGCCTGTCCTGACCTCTAGCCTGCCTGACCATTCTGCCTGTCCTGACCTCTAGCCTGCCTGACCATTCTGCATGTCCTGACCTCTAGCTGCCTGACCATTCTGCCTGTCCTGACCTCTAGCCTGCCTGACCATTCTGCCTGTCCTGACCTCTAGCCTGCCTGTCCTGACCATTCTGCCTGTCCTGACCTCTAGCCTGCCTGACCATTCTGCCTGCCCTGACCTCTAGCCTGCCCTGACCTCTAGCCTGCCTGACCATTCTGCCTGTCCTGACCTCTAGTCTGCCTGACCAGTCTGCCTGTCCTGACCTCTAGCCTGCCTGACCATTCTGCCTGTCCTGACCTCTAGCCTGCCTGACCATTCTGCCTGTCCTGACCTCGAGTCTGCCTGACCATTCTGCCTGTCCTGACCATTCTGCCTGTCCTGACCTCTAGCCTGCCTGACCATTCTGCCTGTCCTGACATCTAGCCTGACTGACCATTCTGCCTGTCCTGACATCTAGCCTGCCTGACCATTCTGCCTGTCCTGACCTATAGTCTGCCTGACCATTCTTCCTGTCCTGACCTCGAGTCTGCCTGTCCTGACCTCAAGCCTGCCTGACCATTCTGCCTGTCCTGAATATTCTGCCTGTCCTGACCTCTAGCCTGCCTGACCATTCTGCCTGTCCTGACCTCTAGTCTGCCTGACCATTCTGCCTGTCCTGACCTCTAGCCTGCCTGACCATTCTGCCTGTCCTGACCTCTAGCCTGCCTGACCATTCTGCCTGTCCTGATCTCGAGTCTGCCTGACCAGTCTGCCTGTCCTGACCTCTAGCCTGCCTGACCATTCTGCCTGTCCTGACCTCTAGCCTGCCTGACCATTCTGCCTGTCCTGACCTCTAGCCTGCCTGACCATTCTGCCTGTCCTGACCTCTAGCCTGCCTGACCATTCTGCCTGTCCTGACCTCTAGCCTGCCTGACCATTCTGCATGTCCTGACCTCTAGCCTGCCTGACCATTCTGCCTGTCCTGACCTCTAGTCTGCCTGACCATTCTGCCTGTCCTGACCTCTAGCCTGCCTGACCATTCTGCCTGTCCTGACCTCGAGTCTGCCTGACCATTCTGCCTGTCCTGACCATTCTGCCTGTCCTGACCTCTAGCCTGCCTGACCATTCTGCCTGTCCTGACCTCTAGCCTGCCTGACCATTCTGCCTGTCCTGACCTCTAGCCTGCCTTACCATTCTGCCTGTCCTGACCTCTAGCCTGCCTGACCATTCTGCATGTCCTGACCTCTAGCCTGCCTGACCATTCTGCCTGTCCTGACCTCTAGCCTGCCTGACCATTCTGCCTGTCCTGACCTCTAGCCTGCCTGACCTGACCATTCTGCCTGTCCTGACCTCTAGCCTGCCTGACCATTCTGCCTGTCCTGACCTCTAGCCTGCCTGACCATTCTGCATGTCCTGAACTCTAGCCTGCCTGACCATTCTGCCTGTCCTGACCTCTAGTCTGCCTGACCATTCTGCCTGTCCTGACCTCTAGCCTGCCTGACCATTCTGCCTGTCCTGACCTCTAGCCTGCCTGACCTGACCATTCTGCCTGTCCTGACCTCTAGCCTGCCTGACCATTCTGCCTGTCCTGACCTCTAGCCTGCCTGACCATTCTGCCTGTCCTGACCTCTAGCCTGCCTGACCATTCTGCCTGTCCTGACCTCTAGCCTGCCTGACCATTCTGCCTGTCCTGACCTATAGTCTGCCTGACCATTCTGCCTGGCCTGACCTCAAGTTTGCCTGACCATTCTGCCTGTCCTGACCTCAAGCCTGCCTGACCATTCTGCCTGTCCTGACCTCAAGCCTGCCTGACCATTCTGCCTGCCTGAATATTCTGCCTGTCCTGACCTCTAGCCTGCCTGACCATTCTGCCTGTCCTGACCTCTAGCCTGCCTGACCATTCTGCCTGTCCTGACCTCTAGCCTGTCCTGACCATTCTGCCTGACCATTCTGCCTGTCCTGACCTCTAGCCTGCCTGACCATTCTGCCTGTCCTGACCTCTAGCCTGCCTGACCATTCTGCCTGTCCTGACCTCTAGCCTGCCTGACCATTCTGCCTGTCCTGACCTCTAGCCTGCCTGACCATTCTGCCTGTCCTGACCTCTAGCCTGCCTGACCATTCTGCCTGTCCTGACCTCTAGCCTGCCTGACCATTCTGCCTGTCCTGACCTCTAGCCTGCCTGACCATTCTGCCTGTCCTGACCTCTAGCCTGCCTGACCATTCTGCCTGTCCTGACCTCTAGCCTGCCTGACCATTCTGCCTGTCCTGATCTCGAGTCTGCCTGACCATTCTGCCTGTCCTGACCTCTAGCCTGCCTGACCATTCTGCCTGTCCTGACCTCAAGCCTGCCTGACCATTCTGCCTGTCCTGACCTCTAGCCTGCCTGACCATTCTGCCTGTCCTGACCTCTAGTCTGCCTGACCATTCTGCCTGTCCTGACCATTCTGCTTGTCCTGACCTCTAGCCTGCCTGACCATTCTGCCTGTCCTGACCTCTAGCCTGCCTGACCATTCTGCCTGTCCTGACCTCTAGTCTGTCTGCCACACTGTACCTTCTGGACTCTGATCTGGTTATGACCTTTTGCCTGTCCACGACCATTCTCTTGCCTACCCCTTTTAGTATATTAATAAATATCAAAGACTCTAACCATCTGCCTCCCGTGCCATCTGGGTCTCGCCTTGTGCCTTAAACCACACTGCTATTCTTTGAGGGTATCACCTTTTATTTGAGGGTAGTTTAATACATGTCTGTTTCACCATTTAGAAAAATAAAACATGCTAACCTCTCACCTTTAACCTCAAATAAAAGGTGACATTCTGTACTGTCACCTAATATGAAACATTCTATCTCAAATCCAAAATGCTGGAGCATAGCACCAAATGTAAAACTGTAATCTTCACTGTCCAAACACATATGGTGTGGACTATGTGTGTCTGGTAAACACATGTGGATCTGGTGAACAGTTATCACTTGTTGACCAACTACAGGAATACTGACCTCAGAGTCTCCAGTTTACAGTGGGGATTCCCCAGTCCAGCAGAGAGCAGCTTCACTCCTGAATCCTTCAGGTCATTGTTACTCAGATCCAGCTCTCTCAGGTGTGAGGGGTTTGACCTCAGAGCTGAGGCCAGAGAAGCACAGCCTTCCTCTGTGACTAGACAGCCTGACAGCCTGCAAAGAGTCAAATAATATTAAAATCACACTGCTATTCTTTGGTGGTGAAAATAGTGGCAGTATATTTTTTCAACATATTCAGATATATCAGTGTCCTGAAACCTGCCATATCTATTCATAAATGGATGTTTCATTATTAGAAATGACAAAATATCAAAGTGTTGCTTGCAGAGAGAAAAATGTATAGTACAAATATTTGAGTAGACTGACTATACCCGTTTTAGTGTATTAAAGTAGTCAAAAGTGTAGTATTTGGTTCCAAACTCATTGGTTGCATTTGCAGTTTGTTTTGGTTGTGTTTTGGGTTGTGTTTTGCCCAACAGTAACTGAACTGTGGATGATGACTGGAGTAATTTTCTGTCTAAGGGAGTAGATAACACGTTTCTAAACAATACTAAATTAATCCTGATTATGCCTTGATTAATACAAATCATAAATAAATCATGAATAATAACACTAAGAGTTGGTTTGAACAGATCTGAATCAGGAAACTAAGAGTTAGTTTAAACAGATCTGAATCAGGAAAATAAGAGTTGGTTTGAACAGATCTGAATCAGGAAACTAAGAGTTGGTTTAAACAGATCTGAATCAGGAAACTAAGAGTTGGTTTAAACAGATCTGAATCAGGAAAATAAGAGTTGGTTTGAACAGATCTGAATCAGGAAACTAAGAGTTGGTTTAAACAGATCTGAATCAGGAAACTAAGAGTTGGTTTAAACAGATCTGAATCAGGAAAATAAGAGTTGGTTTAGACAGATCTGAATCAGGAAACTAAGAGTTGGTTTAAACAGATCTGAATCAGGAAAATAAGAGTTGGTTTAGACAGATCTGAATCAGGAAACTAAGAGTTGGTTTGAACAGATCTGAATCAGGAAACTGAGAGTTGGTTTAAACAGATCTGAATCACGAAAATAAGAGTTGGTTTGAACAGATCTGAATCAGGACACTAAGAGTTGGTTTGAACAGATCTGAATCAGGAAACTAAGAGTTGGTTTGAACAGATCTGAATCAGGAAACTAAGAGTTGGTTTAAACTGATCTGAATCAGGAAACTAAGAGTTGGTTTAATCAGATCTGAATCTGTTTAAAGATAGAACTGCCAAATGGGGTGGAGTTGCAATCTACTGTAGAGACAGCCTGCAGAGTTCTGTCCTACTATCCAGGTCTGTACCCAAACAATTCCAGCTTCTACTTTTAAAAATCCACCTTTCCAGAAACAAGTCTCTCACCGTCGCCGCTTGCTATAGACCACCCTCTGCCCCCAGCTGTGCCCTGGACACCATATGTGAACTGATTGCCCCCCATCTATCTTCAGAGCTCGTGCTGCTAGGTGACCTAAGCTGGGACATGCTTAACACCCCGGCCATCCTACAATCTAATCAATCTAATCTTGATGCCCTCAATCTCTCATAAATTGTCAATGAACCCACCAGGTACAACCCCAAATCCGTAAACACGGGCACCCTCAACGATATCATCCTAACCAACTTGCCCTCCAAATACACCTCTGCTGTTTTCAACCAAGATCTCAGCGATCACTGCCTCATTGCCTGCATCCGTAACGGGTCTGCGGTCAAACGACCTCCCCTCATCACTATCAAACGCTCCCTAAAACACTTCAGCGAGCAGGCCTTCCTAATCGACCTGGCCCGGGTATCCTGGAAGGATATTGACCTCATCCCGTCAATAGAGGATTCCTGGTCATTCTTTAAAAGTGCCTTCCTCACCATCTTAAAAAAACATGCCCCATTCAAAAAATTGAACCAGGAACAGATATAGCCCTTGGTTCTCTCCAGACCTGACTGCCCTTGACCAGCACAAAAACATCCTGTGGCATTCTGCATTAGCATCGAATAGCCCCCGTGATATGCAACTTTTCAGGGAAGTCAGGAACAAATATACACAGGCAGTTAGGAAAGCTAAGGCTAGCTTTTTCAAGCAGAAATTTGCATCCTGTAGCACAAACTCAAAAAAGTTCTGGGACATTGTAAAGTCCATGGAGAATAAGAGCACCTCCTCCCAGCTGCCCACTGCACTGAGGCTAGGAAACACTGTCACCACGATAAATCCACTATAATTGAGAATTTCAACAATCATTTTTCTACGGCTGGCCATGCTTTCCACCTGGCTAACCCTACCCCGGTCAACAGCCCTGCACTCCCCACAGCAACTCGCCCCAGCCTCCCCCATTTCTCCTTCACCCAAATCCAGATAGCTGATGTTTTTAAAGAACTGCAAAACCTGGACCACTACAAATCAGCTGAACTAGACAATCTGGACCCTCTCTTTCTAAAATGATCTGCTGAAATTGTTGCAACCACAATTACAAGCCTGTTCAACCTCTCTTTCGTATCGTCTGAGATTCCCAAAGATTGGAAAGCTGCCGCAGTCATCCCCATCTTCAAAGGGGGAGACACTTTAGACCCAAATTGCTACAGACCTATTACTATCCTGCCCTGCCCTTTTAAGGTCTTCGAAAGCCAAGTTAATAAACAGATTACCGACCGCTTTGAATCTCACCGTACCTTTTCCGCTATGCAATCTGGTTTCAGAGCTGGTCATGGGTGCACCTCAGCCACTCTCAAGGTCCTAAACGACATCATAACCGCCATCGATAAGAGACATTACTGTGCAGCCGTTTTCATCGACCTGGCCAAGGCTTTCGACTTTGTCAATCACCACATTCTTATTGGCAGACTCAAACGCCTTGGTTTTTCAAATGATTGCCTTGCCTGGTTCACCAACTACTTCTCTGATAGAGTTCAGTGTGTCAAATCGGAGGGCCTGTTGTCCGGACCTCTTGCAGTCTCTATGGGGGTGCCACAGGGTTCAATTCTCGGGCCGACTCTCTTCTCTGTATACATCAATGATGTCGCTCTCGCTGCTGGTGATTCTTTGATCCACCTCTACGCAGACGACACCATTCTGTATACTTCTGGCCAACTGATCACTGCCCGCACCCGCCCGACCGACCTCTGCCTTAGAATATGTGGATAACTACAAATACCTAGGTTTTTGGTTAGACTGTAAACTCTCCTTCCAGACTCACATTAAGCATCTCCAATCCAAAATGAAATCTAGAATCGGCTTCCTATTTCGCAACAAAGCATCCTTCCCTCATGCAACCAAACATACCCTCATAAAACTGACCATCCTACCGATCCTCGACTTCGGCGATGTCATCTATAAAATAGCCTCCAACACTCTACTCAACAAATTGGATGCAGTTTATCACAGTGCCATCCGTTTTGTCACCAAAGCCCCATATATTACCCACCACTGCGACCTGTACGCTCTCGTTGGCTGGCCATCGCTTCATACTCGTCGCCAAACCATCTGGCTCCAGGTCATCTACAAGTCTCTGCTAGGTAAAGCCCCGCCTTATCTCAGCTCACTGGTCACCATAGCAGCACCCACTCGTAGCATGCGCTCCAGCAGGTATATCTGGTCACCCCCAAAGCCAATTCCTCATTTGGCCGCCTCTCCTTCCAGTTCTCTGCTGCCAATGACTGGAACAAACTGCAAAAATCTCTGAAGCTGAAGACTCATAACTCCCTCACTAGCTTTAAGCACCAGCTGTCAGAGCAGCTCACAGATCACTGCACCTGTACATAGCCCATCTGTAAATAGCCCATCTATATACCTCATCCCCATACTGTATTTATGTACTTATCTTGCTCCTTTGCACCCCAGTATCTCTACTTGCACATTCGTCTTCTGTACATCTACCATTCCAGTGTTTAATTGCTATATTGTAATTACTTCGCCACCATGGCCTATTTATTGCCTTAACTCCCTTATCTTACCTCATTTGCACTCACTGTATATAGACTTTTTGTTTTCTTTTGTTCTACTGTATTATTGACTATGTTTTGTTTATTCCATGTGTAACTCTGTGCTGTTGTATGTCTCGAATTGCTATGCTTTATCTTGGCCAGGTCGCAGTTGTAAATGAGAATGTGTTCTCAACTAGCTTACCTGGTTAAATAAAGGTGAAATAAAATTAATAAAAAATAATATGAGTGAGAAAGTTAGACGCTACAACAAAACATGCTAACCTCTCACCATTACCAATAACAGAGACTACAACAAAACATGCTAACCTCTCACCATTACCAATAACAGAGGCTACAACAAAACATGCTAACCTCTCAACATTACCAATAACAGAGGATACAACAAAACATGCTAACCTCTCACCATTACCAATAACAGAGGCTACAACCAAACATGCTAACCTCTCACCATTACCAATAACAGAGACTACAACAAAACATGCTAACCTCTCACCATTACCAATAACAGAGGCTACAACAAAACATGCTAACCTCTCACCATTACCAATAACAGAGGCTACAACAAAACATGCTAACCTCTCACCATTACCAATAACAGAGGCTACAACAAAACATGCTAACCTCTCACCATTACCAATAACAGAGGCTACAACAAAACATGCTAACCTCTCACATTACCAATAACAGAGGCTACAACAAAACATACTAACCTCTCACCATTACCAATAACAGAGGATACAACAAAACATGCTAACCTCTCACCATTACCAATAACAGAGACTACAACTAAACATGCTAACCGATCACCATTACCAATAACAGAGGCTACAACAAAACATGCTAACCTCTCACCATTACCAATAACAGAGGCTACAACAAAACATGCTAACCTATCACCATTACCAATAACAGAGGCTACAACAAAACATGCTAACCTCTCACCATTACCAATAACAGAGGATACAACAAAACATGGTAACCTCTCACTATTACCAATAACAGAGGCTACAACAAAACATGCTAACCTCTCACCATTACTAATAACAGAGGCTACAACAAAACATGCTAACCTCTCACCATTACCAACAACAGAGACTACAACAAAACATGCTAACCTCTCACCATTACCAATAACAGAGGCTACAACAAAACATGCTAACCTCTCACCATTACCAATAACAGAGGCTACAACAAAACATGCTAACCTCTCACCATTACCAATACCAGAGGCTACAACAAAACATGCTAACCTCTCACCATTACCAATAACAGAGACTACAACAAAACATGCTAACCTCTCACATTACCAATAACAGAGGCTACAACAAAACATGCTAACCTCTCACCATTACCAATAACAGAGGCTACAACAAAACATGCTAACCTCTCACCATTACCAATAACAGAGGCTACAACAAAACATGCTAACCTCTCACCATTACCAATAACAGAGACTACAACAAAACATGCTAACCTCTCACCATTACCAATAACAGAGGCTACAACAAAACATGCTAACCTCTCATCATTACCAATAACAGAGACTACAACAAAACATACTAACCTCTCACCATTACCAATAACAGAGGCTACAACAAAACATGCTAACCTCTCACCATTACCAATAACAGAGTCTACAACAAAACATGCTAACCTCTCACCATTACCAATAACAGAGACTACAACAAAACATGCTAACCTCTCACCATTACCAATAACAGAGGCTACAACAAAACATGCTAACCTCTCACCATTACCAATAACAGAGACCACAACAAAACATACTAACCTCTCACCATTAACCTCAAATAAAGGTGACATTCTGTACTGTCACCTAATATGAAACATTCTCTCTCAAATCCAAAATGCTGGAGCATAGCACCAAATGTAAAACTGTAAGCTTCACTGTCCAAACACATATGGGGTGGACTATTTGTGTCTGGTAAACACATGTGGATCTGGTGAACAGTTATCACTTGTTGACCAACTACAGGAATACTGACCTCAGAGTCTCCAGTTTACAGTGGAGATTCCCCAGTCCAGCAGAGAGCATCTTCACTCCTGAATCCTTCAGGTCATTGTTACTCAGATCCAGCTCTCTCAGGTGTGAGGGGTTTGACCTCAGAGCTGAGACCAGAGAAGCACAGCCTTCCTCTGTGACTCCACAGCGTGACAGCCTGACAAAGAGATCATCATGACTTCACAAACACACTGTTGATTTAACACCAGTAGTGCAGAAGGACCATGGCAGATGCATTTGGTTTATTCTCTCAAACAACATATAGATTCATCTTCTACCTCCTAGAATTGTATGGTCATTTTGTTATACTAATGTGAAAATCAATGCATTTATTCAATACTGACCTCAGAGTCTCCAGTTTACAGTGGGGATTCTCCAGTCCAGCAGAGAGCAGCTTCACTCCTGAATCCTTCATGTGATGGTTACTCAGATCCAGCTCTCTCAGGTGTGAGGGGTTTGACCTCAGAGCTGAGACCAGAGAAGCACATCCTTCCTCTGTGACTAGACAGCCTGACAGCCTGCAGAGTCAAATCATATTAAAATCACACTGATATTCTTTGGTGGTGAAAATAGTGGCAATATATTTATTCAACATATTCAGATACATCAGTGTCCTGAAACCTGCAATATATATCTATAAATTAATGAATGTATCATGATAAGAAATGACAAATTATTGAAATTTTGCTTGCAGATAGAAAAATGTATAGTACAAATATTTGAGTAGACTGACCAGACCAGTTTAAAAAGCAGTATCAGTCAAAAGACAGACAGTGAGGTATCAGATGTAGATTGTAGTAAGTATACAGTGCACTTCATATCTATTTTCGATGACACTATATATAACATATATACAACACTGACCTCAGAGTCTCCAGTTTACAGTGGGGATTCCCCAGTCCAGCAGAGAGCAGCTTCACTCCTGAATCCTTCAGGTGATTGTTACTCAGGTCCAGCTCTCTCAGGTGTGAGGGGTTTGAACTGAGAACTGAGGCCAACACTTTACAGGATGTGTCTGTGAGTTTACAACCAGTGAGTCTGCCAACACAGAAGAAATACAATGACAGACAGGTTGTATTAAAATGTTACGCTTAGCTTTCCCTGATTACACTGTTACCCGTACACAAATAATGTGTATATCGTACATTCATGGTTCAATGCTATAACATTTCTGATCAGTTTGTATTATAGTTTAAGAGTTTTCAGCTGATAGAACGTTTATTCAGCCAATGAAAATACTGTTGTTCCTTCATACAGTAAAGTTTGGTCTGAGGGATAGTCACATGACTACTTACAGAGCCAGTCAGCCAATGAAAATACTGTTGTTCCTACATACAGTAAAGTTTGGTCTGAGGGATAGTCACATGACTACTTACAGACAATGAAAATACTGCTATAACTACAATTTATTTTGGTGTGCGATATTTACATGAATACTTACAGAGCTTTCCTGCAGCCTCTCACAGCTGGGAGCAGTCTCCTACGACCCTCCTCTGATGTCTTGTATTCCTTCAGGTTAAACACCTCCAGAACCTCCTCTGATATCTGCAGCATGTAGGCCAGCGCTGAACACTGAGCATGTGTGAGGTTTTTGGATCTGTTCTCTGACCTCAAGTACGCTTGGATTTCCTCCTGTACTGAATGGTCTTTCATCTCTATCAGACAGTGGAAGAGATTGATGCACCTCTCAGGGGAGATGTTCTTCCTCTGCATCACCTTAAGGGATCGAATTGTTTTCTTGACGCTCTCTGGACTGCTTTCTGTCTGTGTCACCAGACCTCGTAGGAGTTTCTGATTGGACTCCAGTGACATGCCATGAAGGAAGCGGACAAAAAGGTCCAGGTGTCCATTCTTACTCTCCAAGGCTTTATCCACGGTCCTCTTCAACAGCTCATGTAAGGTTAGCTCTTCAGACGCGACTCTAGACTTTCTCTTGAGGAACGGCTTCAGTGCATCCATGTTCTTGGTTGTGTAACAATGGTACATGTAGACAGCCGAAAGAAACTCCTGAATGCTCAGATGAACAAAGCAGTACACCACTCTCTGAAATAACACAGACTCTTCTTTAAAGATTTGTGTGCACACTCCTGAGTACACTGAGGCTTCATTGACATCAAGGCCAGCCTCTTTCAGGTCTTCTTCATAGAACATGAGATTACCCTTCTCCAGATTTTCAAACGCCAGCTTCCCCAGCTTCAGAATAATTTCCTTATCTGACTCCATGAGCTCCTCTTGATCCATCTCATCTCTTCCATGATACTTCTGGTTCTTCAGGCTGGTCTGAATGAGCAGGAAGTGTATGGACATCTCAGTCAGAGTCGTGGGCATCTCTCTCCTCTTGTCTGTACTCAACATGTGTTCAAGGACTATTGCAGAAATCCAACAGAAGACTGGAACGTGGCACATGATGTGGAGGCTCCTTGACGTCTTTATGTGTGAGATGATTCTGCTGGCCAGGTCCTCATCACTGAATCTCTTCCTGAAGTACTCCTCCTTCTGTGGGTCATTGAACCCTCGTACCTCTGTCACCTGGTCAACACACTTAGGGGGGATCTGATTGGTTGCTGCTGGTCGGGAGGTTATCCATAGGAGAGCAGAGGGAAGCAGATTCCCCTTGATGAGGTTTGTCAGCAGAACATCAACAGATGATGTCTGGGTGACATCAGACACTGTTTCGTTGCGCTGGATATCCAATGGAAGTCTGCTTTCATCCAAACCATCAAAGATGAACATAGCTTTACAGGCAGTGAGTTTCTTTGCATTGCCTATGTCTAGTTCTGTGTGGAAGTCATTTAAAAGTCTGAGAAGACTGTACTGGAGATCTTTGATCAAGTTCAGCTCCCGGAAAGGAAGCACAAATATGATGTCCACATCTTGGTTTGCCTTCCCTTCAGCCCAGTCTAGGATGAACTTCTGCACAGAGACAGTTTTTCCGATGCCAGCGATGCCCTTCGTCAGCACAGTTCTGATGCTTCTCTCTTGGCCAGGTAAGGGTTTAAAGATGTCATTGCAGTGGATTGCTGTGTCATGTGAGGTTGGTGTCCTGGATGCCGTCTCTAGCTGCCACACCTCATGTTCATTGTTAACCCCTTCACTCTCTCCTTCTGTGATGTAGAGCTCTGTGTAAATCCTGTTGAGGGGAGTTTGGTTCCCTGCTGTTTCGATGCCTTCTATCACACATTCATACCTCCTTCTCAGGCTGTCTTTATGGTTTACTACAGCTCTCTGCAGACTGTCTTTATGGTTTACTATAGCTCTCTGCAGACTGTCTTTATGGTTTACAGAGCCTCTTGCATCATTGGGTTCAGTCAGGGGCTGTAGTACAGGACGTGTCCTGGATCTCTTTCTACACTGAGGACAGTCATAGTCTCCTGAAGGAGCAGGTTTCTCCCAGTATCTGGTGATGCACTGTCTGCAGAACCTGTGTCCACAGGTGATAGACACTGGATCCCTCAGAACCTGCTGACACACTGCACACCTGGACTGATCCTCTGGCAGAGTAGACCATCCACTACAGAGATAAAGGAGAGAGAGATACTGATCCTCTGGCAGAGAAGACCATCCACTACAGAGATAAAGGAGAGAGAGATACTGATCCTCTGGCAGAGAAGACCATCCACTACAGAGATAAAGGAGAGAGAGAGATACTGATCCTCTAACAGAGTAGACCATCCACTACAGAGATAAAGGAGAGAGAGATACTGATCCTCTGGCAGAGTAGACCATCCACTACAGAGATAAAGGAGAGAGAGATACTGATCCTCTAACAGAGTAGACCATCCACTACAGAGATAAAGGAGAGAGAGATACTGATCCTCTAACAGAGTAGACCATCCACTACAGAGATAAAGGAGAGAGAGAGATACTGATCCTCTGGCAGAGTAGACCATCCACTACAGAGATAAAGGAGAGAGATACTGATCCTCTAACAGAGTAGACCATCCACTACAGAGATAAAGGAGAGAGAGATACTGATCCTCTAACAGAGTAGACCATCCACTACAGAGATAAAGGAGAGAGAGATTCTGATCCTCTAACAGAGTAGACCATCCACTACAGAGATAAAGGAGAGAGAGAAAAACTGATCATCTAACAGAGTAGACCATCCACCACAGAGATAAAGGAGAGAGATACTGATCCTCTAACAGAGTAGACCATCCACTACAGAGATAAAGGAGAGAGAGAGACATATTGAACATTCTCAAATTACAACAACAAAAATGTGGTGACGTACCTTCGGTCAAAGGTAACTGATCCACCACCACTGGAATTAACAGGACGATCCATGGAGAAGTCACTGTTCATAGACAGACAGCTGGGAACAGTATACTGTGCTGTCTGAGTGTGGTAGAAGCCTCTGGAATGAATAACATATCCACAGAGCCATTACTAGAATGTTAGATTCTTCACAGACCGGTGTGTCTCAGACCAACTACCCCGTTCAAAGACACTTTAATAGTTTGATTTGCTCATTCACCCTCTGAATGGCACACACACACAATCCATGTCTCAGCTGTCTCAAGGCTTGATGCTAATTATTTAACCCGTCTCCCCCCCTTCATCTACACAGATTGAAGTGGATTTAACAAGTAACATCAATAAGGGATCATAGCTTCACCTGTATTCACCTTGTCAGTCTACGTCGTGGAAAAAGCAGGTGTGCATAATGTTTTGTTCACTCAGTGTCTTCAAATATATGACATAAACAACAAATGATAAGCAGATGCAGTACAGTATATACTCAGATACACCAAATACATCTGGTTTCAGATCCTGAAGATTCTCCTCTTCAACAGTAATATCATAAATTCTGACCAGTAACTTACCTGGGGTCAAAGGTCCCTGATCACATACAGATACTGATTCACTTCATCTCAGTTCCACTTTAATCCTTCAGAGCCTATTGAGTCACATACTTCACAATATGTCTATATATACAGTACCAGTCAAACAGTAACACAATAAAACATCAATATGTCTATATATACAGTACCAGTCAAACAGTAACACAATAAAACATCAATATGTCTATATATACAGTACCAGTCAAACAGTAACACAATAAAACATCAATATGTCTATATATACAGTACCAGTCAAACAGTAACACAATAAAACAACAATAATGAGGCCATAAAATTCTAGATAATATGTCCATATATACAGTACCAGTCAAACAGAACACAATAAAACATCAATATGTCTATATATACAGTACCAGTCAAACAGAACACAATAAAACATCAATATGTCTATATATACAGTACCAGTCAAACAATAACACAATAAAACAACAATAATGAGACTATAAAGAGTACCAGTACGTAGTCAATGTGCAGGGGTACCAGGTAGTTGAGGTAATAATGAGGCTATAAGGAGAACCAGTACTGAGTCAATGTGCAGGGTACCAGGTAGTTGAGGTAATAATGAGACTATAAGGAGTACCAGTACTGAGTCAATGTGCAGGGGTACCAGGTAGTTGAGGTAATAATGAGACTATAAGGAGTACCAGTACTGAGTCAATGTGCAGGGGTACCAGGTAGTTGAGGTATTAATGAGACTATAAGGAGTACCAGTACTGAGTCAATGTGCAGGGGTACCAGGTAGTTGAGGTAATAATGAGACTATAAGGAGTACCAGTACTGAGTCAATGTGCAGGGTACCAGGTAGTTGAGGTAATAATGAGACTATAAGGAGTACCAGTACTGAGTCAATGTGCAGGGGTACCAGGTAGTTGAGGTATTAATGAGACTATAAGGAGTACCAGTACTGAGTCAATGTGCAGGGGTACCAGGTAGTTGAGGTAATAATGAGACTATAAGGAGTACCAGTACTGAGTCAATGTGCAGGGGTACCAGGTAGTTGAGGTAATAATGAGACTATAAGGAGTACCAGTACTGAGTCAATGTGCAGGGGTACCAGGTAGTTGAGGTAATAATGAGACTATAAGGAGTACCAGTACTGAGTCAATGTGCAGGGGTACCAGGTAGTTGAGGTAATAATGAGACTATAAGGAGTACCAGTACTGAGTCAATGTGCAGGGTACCAGGTAGTTGAGGTAATAATGAGACTATAATTGAGGTAATATGTACATGTAGGTAGGGGTAAAAGTGACTAGGCAATCAGGATAGAGATTACATCTCCCATTCCAGGGAGTACACAAACACACACACACACACACACACACACACACACACACACACACACACACACACACACACACACACACACACACACACACACACACACAGGGAGGAAATGTTGTGTTTGTTTAATATTGTTTTAGGACTATGAAAATGGACAAAAGGATTAGCCTATGGATTATGAAAACAACAACAATAAATGGGAAAATGGGAGAGGAGAAATGACTAGAGACAGTGTTGTTTAACTCACTGACCAGGACCCATGAGTTCTTCTTACCTTTGTTCAGTAGAAAAGTCCCCCTCTCTAAAGTTTATAGGACGACCCATAGACCAGTCACTCTTCATGGACACACAGCTGGGTACAGAGGAGGCTGGTCTCTCCTGCTTGATTGGTCTTCAACACAACAGAGACAAACATTACATCTCTCATCTACTCTGAGCTCAGATGGGAAACAGAAGAAGAGTTTCATTCCAAAAAGCTATATATCCATTTTCAGAAATGTTCGTAAATTAGCTTTTATTGTTTAAAGAAGTTATATTAATTTATGTTTATTGCTAAATGATGAGATGGCACGTGGGTACCTGCTTCTATAAACCAATGAGGAGATGGCACGTGGGTACCTGCTTCTATAAACCAATGAGGAGATGGCACGTGGGTACCTGCTTCTATAAACCAATGAGGAGAAGGCACGTGGGTACCTGCTTCTATAAACCAATGAGGAGATGGCACGTGGGTACCTGCTTCTATAAACCAATGAGGAGATGGCACGTGGGTACCTGCTTCTATAAACCAATGAGGAGATGACACGTGGGTACTTGCTTCTATAAACCAATGAGGAGATGCAGCGCGAACTGCGTCACAAATAGAACTGACTTCTAGACGCTCGTTGGCGCGCGTGAGCAGTATGTCATTTTTAACAACGAAATTCATTTAACGACGCGAGCTTTGTAGTCAGCCCCGCTAAAGTCTGGTGTCGTTACTCTGCCTTCTCCAGGGGCATGTTGAGGTAAATTTACTAACCGGGAGGGTTGAATTATGTAATTTATTGGTGGGCTGGAAGACACACTCTTGTCTTTTCTATTCCGAGGTTGTTTACTCGCAATATCAGATATTAAGATGATATTTTATAATGTATGTATAATAAGGTTGAGGTTCTGACTAGTGATTATTTACCCGGGGTTCAATACCTGCTATTGAGGCGCCCTGAAAATAATATTCAAAAGATTGGTCCTTGGACACAGAGGGGTTAAACACTAAAGTTACCGTCCATCTAGTGAAGAGCGGAGAACCAGACAGAGGTAGCCAGCATCCGTCAACGAGAGAATGATGTATTGTTAGCTAAGTTAACTAGGATGCTGCTGGTATAGTAGCTAGCTAGCTTACCTAGCTGTACCGACTAGCTAACTGGTCGTTCTGTACCTCGTCTCGATGAAAATGACGAATCCGGTGAACCACAAAATGAAACAAGGATAGAGAGTGAAAAGGATCTGGCTACACTCATACTGTCCCTGACCGTAAAGAAAACAGCAAATTGAACAATAAACTTCGGTGTCTCAACACTGTAGTGAACTCGTTATTCCCCAAGATCACCTCAGACAACTCTGCGCGTAACCGGACAATATGCTTGGCGCCACACCGAACGTGGACGCGGACAGTTCTGTACGGGGACGCGGACAGTTCCAGAACGCGGACATGAGCAGTGCAACACAATCAACTAAACCCAGTCTTTACAGTGGGTTACATTAGTAATATTCATTTTTTATTACTATGTTAAACAAACATTCAAAGTTTTTTTTATAACAATATTTTGACATCTGGGTCCATATCGCCAAAGTGTCTCAGAGTAGAAAATTGGTCGTATAAGTACTGAGAATAAAGACATTTTACACTTATGGGCATAAATTAAAGCTATGCATGAAGTCTCTAGTCCCACCTAGTCGGCAGATATTTAGGACACCTGGTGAGCTGTCCTAAGTAGTTAAGAGTTAACAGCAGGTGTCTTGATAATACTATAGAATAATGCAGTGAGTCAGTGGTTCCTGCACCACATGTAATTGCTTTGGAGTAGTTAAAAATAATGTTTTATATTTCTATGTGATCATCCATGAATAATATAGACCTACATGCAACAGTGTGTGTTGTGCTTTTGGCAATGATTTATGTATAATAATTATGTATAATATATATATTATGTATATACCATGTATGTCTGGATAGCATTTTGTCTTCATTTTGGCAGATTAACTCATGCTTATTTCTGAAGATTAATTCAGGTTTTCGCCCAGCGGCTAAGGAGTTGGAGCTGTGGCCTGAGTTGGACCTGTGGCTGAAAGGTGGCTGGTTCAAATCCCGGGCCGGGCGCTGGAAAAAACGGGAGGAATTGATCTGACCACTGGAGGGCTGCTGGGTTCACATCCTCAAAACATCCACCTTTCGTTGATCAGAACTCTACAGGATCTTCTTCACTGAACCCAAAAACATTATTAACTTTTAGTGGTTCAATATATTAAGGAAGTGATAGAAGCCTTTTTGGTTCTATAAGGAACCTTCTTTTCTAAGAGTGTATAACAAACACGTTTCTCTTTTGATTATTTAATTATCTGCATCATGTTATTTCAAGTTATCCCTTTAGAGCAGAACATCACATTATAAAAATTATCCTAAATTGGGCGTGGCTATAAATTGGGCATTTGAAGGCATCTAGGGTGTAAGATGTGTTCAATGAATATGAACATTGTTGCAACGTTGTAGACCACATTATTGGCAAGGGACTTGATGTCTACTATGCCAAAGATATTTAGAGTTGTTAAACGGGTGTGAAGAGTGTGTTGATATAACGGTAATATTGTCAAAATTCTGCTTGTAACAACCATCAGAATTGGTTAATAAAATATGCATTCCATTATATTAGGCAATAATTAAGAGTAGGCAAAGTGGTCGTGTCATGTGAAAATTCTATCAAATGTCTTAAATTGTAACGAGTACAGTCAGGGTGCCGTGGAACCCCTGCAGTACCTCCACAGACCCCGGATTGAGAACCCCTGCAGTACCTCCACAGACCCCGGATTGAGAACCCCTGCAGTACCTCCACAGACCCCGGATTGAGAACCCCTGCAGTACCTCCACAGACCCCGGAGTGAGAACCCCTGCAGTACCTCCACAGACCCCGGATTGAGAACCCCTGCAGTACCTCCACAGACCCCAGATTGAGAACCCCTGCAGTACCTCCGCAGACCCCGGATTGAGAACCCCTGCAGTACCTCCACAGACCCCGGATTGAGAACCCCTGCAGTACCTCCACAGACCCCGGATTGAGAACCCCTGCAGTACCTCCACAGACCCCGGATTGAGAACCCCTGCAGTACCTCCACAGACCCCGGATTGAGAACCCCTGCAGCACCTCCACAGACCCCAGATTGAGAACCCCTGCAGTACCTCCACAGACCCCGGATTGAGAACCCATGCAGTACCTCCACAGACCCCGGATTGAGAACCCCTGCAGTACCTCCTCAGACCCCGGATTGAGAACCCCTGCAGTACCTCCACAGACCCCGGATGGAGAACCCCTGCAGTACCTCCACAGACCCCGGATTGAGAACCCCTGCAGTACCTCCACAGACCCCGGATTGAGAACCCCTGCAGTACCTCCACAGACCCCGGATTGAGAACCCCTGCAGTACCTCCACAGACCCCGGATTGAGAACCCCTGCAGTACCTCCACAGACCCCGGATTGAGAACCCCTGCAGTACCTCCACAGACCCCGGATTGAGAACCCCTGCAGTACCTCCTCAGACCCCTGATTGAGAACCCCTGCAGTACCTCCACAGACCCCTGATTGAGAACCCCTGCAGTACCTCCACAGACCCCGGATTGAGAACCCCTGCAGTACCTCCACAGACCCCGGATTGAGAACCCCTGCAGTACCTCCACAGACCCCGGACTGAGAACCCCTGCAGTACCTCCACAGACCCCGGATTGAGAACCCCTGATTTAGCAGATGCTCTTATCCAGAGAGATTTACAATAAGTGCATTCATCTTGAGATAGCTATTTATTTTGGAAATAAACGTAATATATTATTATGAATATATTATTCATAAAATTGTCATCTTACCTCTTAGCTTTGGTGTCATGTCCCCCAGAGAGATGCATTTTAGAGGCAGGGCCCCCCTCCTCTCTCTCCCCAGAGAGACTCATTTTAGAGCACTGACCCCTAAACAGAGATCCAGCATGTTGGTTGTGGTTAACACATTGACAACTAATTCTTGAATGGTTCTCATTTATTCATTATCTCTTTGAGAAAAAACATTTACTAACAGACATAGAAACAGTCAGGTGATTTAATGCATCACATGAACATGTAGTTGTGACATTTAATCTCCATGGTAACTGTCAATAATAATAATAAGTCACTGTTTGTTAAGGTAGTTATAGACAGTACAGCAACACAAGGCCATGTCTCACAATTATTTGTATTCACTAACAGTAGGCTATTTATTGTCTTTCAAGCTGTTATTTTCTAAACGTATATGAGAATATAGACAGAAGGGCATGATTGATCTGAGGAGGAAATCATTGATCCATTCAGAAAGTTAATTTGCAACAAGTAAGAGATGTTATATTATGTAAAGTAGACTAGGTTATAATGTATAATAGTGGGTTGTTAGTGATATGTAGATGTTATATTATGTAAAGTAGACTAGGTTATAATGTATAGTAGTGGTCTGTTAGTGATATGTAGATGTTATATTATGTAAAGTAGACTAGGTTATAATGTATAGTAGTGGGTTGTTAGTGATATGTAGATGTTATATTATGTAAAGTAGACTAGGTTATAATGTATAATAGTGGTTTGTTAGTGATATGTAGATCTTGGTCTATACCTCGGCTATAGCCTACATATCATAGATGACCAGTCTAAACCTGTTCAGGTCAGTTCACATAATGTTATAGTCCTACCAGTAGCAGGACAGAGAATGTACACTATATATACAAAGTATGTGGACACCCCTTCAAATTAGTGGATTCGGCTATTTCAGCCCTGACCTCAACCCCATCGAACACCTTTGGGAAAAATTGGAACGCCGACTGCGAGCCAGGCCTAATCACCCAACATCAGTGCCCGACTTCCCTAATGGTCTTGTGGCTGAATGGAAGCAAGTCCCCACAGCAATGTTCCAACATCTAGTGGAAAGCCTTCCCAGAAGAGTGGAGGCTGTTATAGCAGCAAAGGGGGGGACCAACTCCATATGAATGGCTATGATTTTGGAATGAGATGTTCGACTAGCAGGTGTCCACATACTTTTGGTCATGTAATGTATATAGCCTAATCTAAATCAAATCAAATGTTATTGGTCACAATGTCAGAGCGGCATAGACTAAGATAAAGCAGAATAGTATAGAATACAGTATATTCATATGAGATGAGTAATACATAGACTAAGATACAGTAGAATAGTATAGAATACAGTATATACATATGAGATGATGAATATATATAGACTGAGATACAGTAGAATAGTAAATACAGTATATACATATGAGATGAGTAATACATAGACTAAGATACAGTAGAATAGTATAGAATACGGTATATACATATGAGATGAGTAATACATAGACTAAGATACAGTAGAATAGTATAGAATACAGTATATACATATGAGATGAGTAATACATAGACTAAGATACAGTAGAATAGTATAGAATACAGTATATACATATGAGATGAGTAATACATAGACTAAGATACTGTAGAATAGTATAGAATAACATATGAGATGAGTAATGCATAGA
Source organism: Salvelinus namaycush (assembly GCF_016432855.1). Classification (NCBI taxonomy): domain Eukaryota; kingdom Metazoa; phylum Chordata; class Actinopteri; order Salmoniformes; family Salmonidae; genus Salvelinus; species Salvelinus namaycush. The sequence goes on from NW_024058101.1 coordinate 21,850, forward strand.
CTAAGATACAGTAGAATAGTATAGAATACAGTATATACATATGAGATGAGTAATGCCAGATATTTATAAACTAGGCCAGATACTTTTCACAACATTTCCAACAGAGACCATCAGGTTGGTCGGCATGATTAGTGATCATACTGTAGCTCAAACCTACTGTGACTGTTGAATGTCTGACGACGACCTAACTTTATAATAGTTCGTAGCCTACCTACCAGAATCTGCCCGTCTTTCCTACAAATCAACACATATATCTGTCTTCTAATGCAGTGGCGTAAAGTACTTCAGTAAAAATACTTTAAAGTACTACTGAAGTAGTTTTTGGGGTATCTGTCCTTTACTTTAATAATTATATTTTAACAACTTTTACTTTTACTTCACTACATTCATGAAGAAAATAATGTACTTTTTACTCCCTTCATTTTCACTGACACCCAAAAGTACTTGTTACATTTTGAATGCTTAGCAGGACAGAAAATGGTCTAATTCACACACTTATCAAGAGAACATCCCTGGTCATCCCTACTGCCTCTGATCTGGCGGACTCACTAAACAGAGAACATCCCTGGTCATCCCTACTGCCTCTGATCTGGCGGACTCACTAAACAGAGAACATTCCTGGTCATCCCTACTGCCTCTGATCTGGCAGACTCACTAAACACAAATGCTTTGTTTTTAAATGATGTCTGAGTGTTGGAGTGTGACCCTGGCTATCCGTAAATTAAAATAACAAGAAAATTGTGCTGTCTGGTTTGCTTAATATAAGGAATTTTTAATTAATTATTACTACTTTACATTTACTTTTGATACTTAAGTATATTTTAACCTTTTCTCAATCTAGGGGGTGCTGTTTCAACTTTATCATTTATCGTTCCCAAATTAAACTGCCTCGTACTCAATTCTTGCTCGTACAATATGCATATTATTATTACTATTGGATAGAAAACACTCTAGTTTCTAAAACCGTTTGAATTATTTCTCTGAGTGAAACAGAACTCGTTTGGCAGCGAAATTCCTGACAGGTACTGCAAAATCTGAAAATGTTGACTGTTCTAGGATCAGTTTAAAACTCTGTATGTATCCTATGGGTCGACATGAACTGCACGCGCCTTCCCCTGGATGTCAGTAACCAATGAGAATTGGAATGGAGTTTCTAGGCAGATCTGAGACCATATAAAAGCCCATGGCATGGGGGGTGCACTCTTTTCATTGTTCGTCATTGCGCAAAGCATGACCTCAGCATGGCGTTCTGAAAAGCTCAAGTTATCGGCCTTAGATATATCCTGCTCTGATTTAATTCGATATAGGTGTTAGAAACATCATAACGAAGTTATTTTAAACCGAGTTATATATATATAGTTATGTATATTGCGATTTTCGGAATTTCCTTAGTATTGCGTTTTGAAGATTTGGGCATGTCTGCGCCACATAGCTAATGTTTGCTGCTATTTCCAAAGTTGAAGAGGACGTTCTACAACCGAGCAACGATTCTTTTGGACAAAGGACAACTTGCCCAAGATTCTGATGGAAGTTCGTCCAAAAGTAAGAGCTATTTATGATGTTAATAAGTATTTCTGTGGAAAAATGTAAAATGATTTGTCCGCCATTAATTTCGGCACTGGTCTGGCTGTAACGCACACTGTATGTCTAGTAACGTTAATTTTAAAAATCTAACACAGCGGTTGCATTAATAACTAATGCATCTTTCATTTGCTGTCCAACCTGTATTTTTTAGTCAAGTTTACGATTAGTTATCGATTAGATTAGGTGCCTCTCCAAGATGGCGCTGGCCAGAATGCCTGAAATGTTGCTACTGATCACATTGTATAACCACGATTTGTGCTGCTAAATATGCACATTTTCGAATAAAACCTATATGCATTGTGTAATATGATGTTACAGGACTGTCATCTGATGAAGTTTATCAAGGTTAGTCAAAAATTATATATCTTTTGCTGGATTGTTACGATCGCTAACCTTTGCTGCTGGTAAATTGCTTGTGTTTCTGGCTATTGTGGTAAGCTAATATAATGCTATATTGTGTTTTCGCTGTAAAACACTTAAAAAATCTGAAATATTGGCTGGATTCACAAGATGTTGGTCTTTCATTTGCTGTACGCTGTGTATTTTTCAGAAATGTTTTATGATGCGTATTTAGGTATTTGACGTTGGTCTCTGTAAATATTGTGGCTGCATCGACGCTATTTCAGATTGCAGCTGCAATGTAGAACTGTGATTTATACCTGAAATATGCACATTTTTCGAACAAAACATATGCTATACAATAAATATGTTATCAGACTGTCATCTGATGAAGTTTTTTCTTGGTTAGTGACTATTTATATCTTTATTTGGTCGAATTTGTGAACGCTACCTATGCAGTAAGAAAATGGTGGAGAGAAAAAAGTTGAGTCTTTTGCTATCGTGGTTAGCTAATAGAAATACATATTGTGTCTTCCCTGTAAAACATTTTAAAAATCAGAAATGATGGCTGGATTCTATCTTTCATCTGGTGTCTTGGACTTGTGATTTCATGATATTTAGACGCTAGTATTTACTTGTGGCGCTATGCTAGGCTATGCTAGTCAGCTTTTTTACTGATGGGGGTGCTCCCGGATCCGGGATGAGTACCAAGTAAAAGTTAAACCAAATACTTTTAGACTTTTACTGAAGTAGTAGTTTACTGTGTGACTTTCACTTTTACTTGAGTCATGTTCTATGAAGGAATCTTTCCTTTTACTCCAGTTTGAGAACTGAGTTCTGTTTCCACCGCTGTTCTAACGTTCCATATGAGACACAGTTTCAACAGACATTCTGGAACTGCGTCGGCTACAAAGTTACTTTACATTTCATATAAGGAAATAAAGTAACGGTCTCTGGGTGAATTCCTTTTGCATTGCCCGACTCCCCGGGTGAGCAGAGTTTGCGCATTTTAGACCATTCCATTGGTCCTTAAAATAAATGTCCACTCCCCTGTAGCACCGGGCCATGCAAAACTAACTTCCCACTGTTGCAGGGCACTGAGACACAGAGTTCTGAACCCAGACGCGTTTCTTCAAGACATCCCTCTTACATTATTTTTGATAAACATATAATTTACTCGAAACCAAGTTAAGCTGTGTTTTTTTCCTCCAAAATGTGAGTTACTGTAGGACTTTAATAATTGTAAGCAGTCATACAAACCCAAAAGGTTTTCATTTGAGAGATAAAGGAGAGAGATACTGATCCTCTAACAGAGCAGACCATCCACTACAGAGATAAAGGAGAGAGATACTGATCCTCTAACAGAGTAGACCATCCACTACAGAGATAAAGGAGAGAGAGATACTGATCCTCTAACAGAGTAGACCATCCACTACAGAGATAAAGGAGAGAGAGAGACTGATCCTGTAACAGAGTAGACCATCCACTACAGAGATAAAGGAGAGAGAGATACTGATCCTCTAACAGAGTAGACCATCCACTACAGAGATAAAGGATAGAGAGATACTGATCCTCTAACAGAGTAGACCATCCACTACAGAGATAAAGGAGAGAAAGAGACTGATCCTCTAACAGAGTAGACCATCCACTACAGAGATAAAGGAGAGAGAGATACTGATCCTCTAACAGAGTAGACCATCCACTACAGAGATAAAGGATAGAGAGATACTGATCCTCTAACAGAGTAGACCATCCACTACAGAGATAAATGAGAGAGAGAGATACTGATCCTCTAACAGAGTAGACCATCCACTACAGAGATAAAGGAGAGAGAGATACTGATCCTCTAACAGAGTAGACCATACACTACAGAGATAAAAGAGAGAGGGATACTGATCCTCTAACAGAGTAGACCATCCAATACAGAGATAAAGGAGAGAGAGATACTGATCCTCTAACAGAGTAGACCATCCACTACCGAGTTAAAGGAGAGAGAGGGAGACTGATCCTCTAACAGAGTAGACCATCGACCACAGAGATAAAGGAGAGAGAGAGATACTGATCCTCTAACAGAGTAGACCATCCACTACAGAGATAAAGGAGAGAGAGAGACATCTTGAACATTCTCAAATTACACATTACAACAACAACAAAAATGTGGTGACGTACCTTCTGTCAAAGGTAACTGATCCACCACCACTGGAATTAACAGGACGATCCATGGAGAAGTCACTGTTCATAGACAGACAGATGGGAACAGTATACTGTGCTGTCTGAGTGTGGTAGAAGCCTCTGGAATGAATAACATGTCCACAGAGCCATTACTAGAATGTTAGATTCTTCACAGACCAGTGAACCTCAGACCAACGACCCCGTTCAAAGACACTTTAATAGTTTGATTTGCTCATTCACCCTCTGAATGGCACACACACACAATCCATGTCTCAATTGTCTCAAGGCTTGACAATAATTATTTAACCTGTAACCCCCCCTTCATCTACACTGATAGAAGTGGATTTAACAAGTAACATCAATAAGGGATCATAGCTTCACCTGAATTCACCTGGTCAGTCTATGTCATGGAAAAAGCAGGTGTTCATAATGTTTTGTACACTCAGTGTATTAAAATATATGACATAAACAACACATTATAAGCAGATAATTTACAGTATATATTCAGACAAACAAAATACATCTGGTTTCAGATCCTGAAGATTCTTCTCTTCAATAGTAATATCATCAATTGTGACCAGTAACTTACCTGGGGTCAAAGGTCCCTGATCCATCACTAAAATAAATGGGACGTTCCATAGAGAAGTCACTCTTCATGGACAGATGACTGGGTACTGGAGAGACTGATCTCTGGAGAGACTGAGTTTGGTTGGAGATTCTGGAAAACATAATGAATCACCTTGAAACTACATCATAAAATATATAAACATTATATATCAATAGATTAGATACATTACATAAAGCATTAAACTATATCAACATTATATATCAATAGATTACATACATTATATAAAGCATTAAACTATATCAATATTATATATTAATAGATTACATACATTACATAAAGCAATAAAATATATCAACATTATATATTAATAGATTACATACATTACATAAAGCATTAAAATATATCAACATTATATATTAATAGATTACATACATTATATAAAGCATTAAACTATATCAACATTATATATCAATAGATTACATACATTACATAAAGCATTAAAATATATCAACATTATATATCAATAGATTAGATACATTACATAAAGCATTAAAATATATCAACATTATATATCAATAGATTACATACATTACATAAAGCATTAAACTATATCAACATTATATATCAATAGATTACATACATTACATAAAGCATTAAAATATATCAACATTATATATCAATAGATAACATACATTATATAAAGCATTACAATATATGTCATTACATAAAGCAAAAAACATACACTGAGTGTACAAAACATTAAGAACACCCTCCTAATATTGAGTGTCCCTCCCTTTTTGCCCTCAAAACAGCCTCAACTCATCAAGGTATGGACACTTCAAGGTGTTGAAATCGTTCCACAGGGATGCTGGCCCATGTTGACTCCTATGATTCCCACAGTTGTGTCAAGTAGTCTGGATGTCCTTTGGGTGGTGGACCATTCTTGAGACACATGGAAAACTGTTAAGTGTGAAAAACCCAGCAGCGTTGCAGTTCTTAACACAAATCTGTGCGCCTGGCACTGATTGAAGTGGATTTAACAAGTGACATCAACAAGGGATCATAGCTTTTCATGTTTCAAGGAGCGGGAATCTAACCCGGAAGCCTATAAGAAATCCCACTATGCCCTCCGACGAACCATCAAACAGGCAAAGCATCAATAAAGGACTGAGATCGAATCGAACTACACCGGCTCCGACGCTTGTCGGATGTGGCAGGGCTTGCAAACCATTACAGACTACAAAGGGAGCACAGCCGAGAGCTGCCCAATGACACGAGCCTACCAGACAAGCTAAATTACTTCTATGCTCGCTGGAAACATGCACGAGAGCACCAACTCTTCCGGACGACTGTGTGATGACGCTCTCCGCAGCCGATGTAAGACATTTAAACAGTTCAACATTCACAAAGCCGCAGGGCCAGACGGATTACCAGGACGTGTACTGCGAGCATGCGCTGACCAACTGGCAAGTGTCTTCACTGACATTTTCAACCTCTCCCTGTCTGAGTCTGTAATATCAACATGTTTTAAGCAGACCACCATAGTCCCTGTGCACAAGAACACCAAGGTAACCTGCCTAAATGACTAGCAACCCGTAACACTCACATCTGTAGCCATGAAGTGCTTTGAAAAGCTGGTCATGGCTCACATCAACACCATTATCCCAGAAACCCTAGACCCACTCCAATTAGCATACCGCCCCAACAGATCCACAGTTGATGCAATCTCTTGCACTCCACACTGCCCTTTCCCACCTGGACAAAGGAACACCTATGTGAGAATGCTATTCATTGACTACAGCTCAGCGTTCAACACCATAGTGCCCTCAAAGCTCATCACTAAGCATCACTAAGCATTACTAAGCTAAGGACCCTGGGACTAAACACCTCCCTCTACAACTGGATCCTGGACTTCCTAACAGGCCGCCCCCAGGTGGTAAGGGTAGGTAACAACACATCCGCCACGCTGATCCTCAACACAGGGGCCCTTCAGGGGTGCGTGAACAGTCCCCTCCTGTACTCCCTGTTCATCCAACACCATCATTAAGTTTGCTGATGACACAACAGTGGTAGGCCTGATCACCGACAACGACGAGACAGCCTATAGGGAGGAAGTCAGAGACCTGGCCGTGTGGTCCCAGGACAACAACCTCTCCCTCAACATGATCAAGACAAAGGGGATGATTGTGGACTACAGGAAAAGGAGGACCGAGCACACCCCCTTTCTCATCGACGGGGCAGTAGTGGAGCAGGTTGAGAGCTTCAAGTTCCTTGGCGTCCGCATCACCAACAAACTAACATGGTCCAAGCACAATAAGACAGTCGTGAAAATGGCACGACAAAACATATTCCCCCTCAGGAGACTGAAAAGATTTGGCATGGCTCCTCAGATCCTCAAAAGGTTCAACAGCTGCACCATCGAGAGTATTCTGACTGGTGGCATCACTGCCTGGTATGGCAACTGCTCGGCCTCCGACCGCAAGGCACTACAGAGGGTAATGCGAATGGCCCAGTACATCACTGGGGCCAAGCTTCCTGGACCTCTATACCAGGCGGTGTCAGAGGAAGGCCCTAAAAATTGTCAAAGACTCCAGCCACCGTAGTCATAGACTGTTCTCTCTGCTACTGCACGGCAAGCGGTACCGGAGTGCCAAGTCTAGGTCCAAGAGGCTTCTGAACAGCTTCTACCCCCAAGCTATAAGACTCCTGAACATCTAATCAAATGGCTACACAGACTATTCGCATTGCCCCCGCCCCCTCCCCCCCCATACGCCGCTGCTACTCTCTGTTATTATCTACACATGGTCACTTTAATAACTCTACCTACATGTACATATTACCTCGACTAACCGGTGCCCCCCCACATTGACTCTGTACCGGCACCCCCTTGTATATAACCTCGCAATTGTTATTTTTACTGCTGCTCATGACTTTTATCTCTTATTCTTCTTCATACTTTTTTTTTAAACTACATTGTTGGTTAGGGGCTTGTAGGTAAGCATTTCACTGTAAGTTTTACACCTGCTGAATTCGGCGCATGTGACTGATAAAATTTGATTGGATTCACCTGGTCAATCTACGTCATGGAAAAAGCAGGTGTTCATAATGTTTTGTTCACTCAGTGTCTTAAAATATATGACATAAACAACAAATGATAAGCAGATGCTTTACAGTATATATTCAGATACACAAAATACATCTGGTTTCAGATCTTGAAGATTCTCCTCTTCAAAAGTAATATCATCAATTGTGACCAGTAACTTACCTGGGGTCAAAGGTCCCTGATCCATCACGAAAATAAATGGGATGATGCATAGAGAAGTCACTCTTCATGGACAGATGACTGGGAACTGGAGAGACTGATCTCTGGAGAGACTGAGTTTGGTTGGAGATTCTGGAAAACATAATGAATCACCATGTAACTAGATTTCAAAATATATCAACATTATATATCAATAGATAACATACATTACATAAAGCATTCAAATATATTTTATTACATAAAGCAAAAAACATACACTGAGTGTACAAAACATTAAGAACACCCTCCTAATATTGAGTGTCCCCTCCCTTTTTGCCCTCAGAACAGCCTCAACTCATCAAGGTATAGACACTACAAGGTGTTGAAAGCGTTCCACAGAGATGCTGACCCATGTTGACTCCTATGATTCCCACAGTTGTGTCAAGTAGTCTGGATGTCCTTTGGGTGGTGGACCATTCTTGAGACACACGGGAAACTGTTGAGCGTGAAAATCCCAGCAGCGTTGCAGTTCTTGACACAAATCGGTGCACCTGGCACTGATTGAAGTGGATTTAACAAGAGACATCAATAAGGGTTCATAGATTTCACCTGGATTCACCTGGTTAGTCTATGTCGTGGAAAAAGCAGGTGTTCATAATGTTTTGTACACTCAGTGTATATATGACATAAACAACAAATTAGAAGCAGATGATTTACAGTATATACTCAGATACACAAAATACATCTGGTTTCAGATCCTGAAGAATCTCCGCTTCAACAGTAATATCTTCATTTCTGACCAGTAACTTACCTGGGGTCAAAGGTCCCTGATCCATCACTAAAATAAATGGGACGATCCATAGAGAAGTCACTCTTCATGGACAGATGACTGGGTACTGGAGAGACTGATCTCTGGAGAGACCGAGTTTGGTTGGAGATTCTGGAAAACATAATGAATCACCTTGAAACTACATCATAAAATATATAAACATTATATATCAATAGATTAGATACATTACATAAAGCATTAAACTATATCAACATTATATATCAATAGATTACATACATTACTTAAAGCATTAAAATATATCTACATTATATATCAATAGATTACATACATTACATAAAGCATTAAAATATATCAACATTATATATCAATAGATAACATACAGTGGGGTAAAAAAAGTATTTAGTCAGCCACCAATTGTGCAAGTTCTCCCACTTAAAATGATGAGAGAGGCCTGTAATTTTCATCATAGGTACACTTCAACTATGACAGAGAAAATTAGAAAAGAAAATCCAGAAATCACATTGTAGGATTTTTAATGAATTTATTTGCAAATTATGGTGGAAAATAAGTATTTGGTCAATAACAAAAGTTTATCTCAATACTTTGTTATATACCCTTTGTTGGCAATGACAGAGGTCAATGTTTTCTGTAAGTCTTCACAAGGTTTTCACACACTGTTGCTGGTATTTTGGCCCATTCCTCCATGCAGATCTTCTCTAGAGCAGTGATGTTTTGGGGCTGTTGCTGGGCAACACGGACTTTCAACTCCCTCCAAAGATTTTCTATGGGGTTGAGATCTGGAGACTGGCTAGGCCACTCCAGGACCTTGAAATGCTTCTTACGAAGCCACTCCTTCGTTGCCCGGGCGGTGTGTTTGGGATCATTGTCATGCTGAAAGACCCAGCCACGTTTCATCTTCAATGCCCTTGCTGATGGAAGGAGGTTTTCACTCAAAATCTCACGATACATGGCCCCATTCATTCTTTCCTTTACACGGATCAGTCGTCCTGGTCCCTTTGCAGAAAAACAGCCCCAAAGCATGATGTTTCCACCCCCATGCTTCACAGTAGGTATGGTGTTCTTTGGATGCAACTCAGCATTCTTTGTCCTCCAAACACGACGAGTTGAGTTTTTACCAAAAAGTTCTATTTTGGTTTCATCTGACCATCTGACATTCTCCCAATCTTCTTCTGGATCATCCAAATGCTCCCTAGCAAACTTCAGACGGGCCTGGACATGTACTGGCTTAAGCAGGGGGACACGTCTGGCACTGCAGGATTTGAGTCCCTGGCGGCGTAGTGTGTTACTGATGGTAGGCTTTGTTGCTTTGGTCCCAGCTCTCTGCAGTTCATTCACTAGGTCCTCCCGTGTGGTTCTGGGATTTTTGCTCACCATTCTTGTGATCATTTTGACCCCACGGGGGGAGATCTTGCGTGGAGCCCCAGATCGAGGGAGATTATCAGTGGTCTTGTATGTCTTCCATTTCCTAAACATTGCTCCCACAGTTGATTTCTTCAAACCAAGCTGCTTAACTATTGCAGATTCAGTCTTCCCAGCCTGGTGCAGGTCTACAATTTTGTTTCTAGTGTCCTTTGACAGCTCTTTGGTCTTGGCCATAGTGGAGTGTGACTGTTTGAGGTTGTGGACAGGTGTCTTTTATACTGATAACAAGTTCAAACAGGTGCCATTAATACAGGTAACGAGTGGAGGACAGAGGAGCCTCTTAAAGAAGAAGTTAAAGGGCTGTGAGAGCCAGAAATCTTGCTTGTTTGTAGGTGACCAAATACTTATTTTCCACCATAATTTGCAAATAAATTCATCAAAAATCCTACAATGTGATTTTCTGGATTTTCTTTTCTCATTTTGTCTGTCATAGTTGAAGTGTACCTATGATGAAAATTACAAGCCTCTCTCATCTTTTTAAGTGGGAGAACTTGCACAATTGGTGGCTGACTAAATACTTTTTTGCCCCACTGTACATTACATAAAGCATTAACATATTTATTACAGAAAGCAACAAACATACACTGAGTGTACAAAACATTAAGAACACACTCCTAATATTGAGTGTCCCCTCCCTTTTTGCCCTCAAAACAGCCTCAACTCGTCAAGGCATTGACTCTTCAAGGTGTTGAAAGCGTTCCACAGGGATGCTGGCCCATGTTGACTCCAATGCTTCCCACAGTTGTGTCAAGTAGTCTGGATGTCCTTTGGGTGGTGGACCATTCTTGAGACACACGGGAAACTGTTGAGCATGAAAAACCCAGCAGCGTTGCAGTTCTTGACACAAATCGGTGCACCTGGCACTGATTGAAGTGGATTTAGCAAGAGACATCAATAAGGGTTCATAGATTTCACCTGGATTCACCTTGTCAATCTATGTCGTGGAAAAAGCAGGTGTTCATAATGTTTTGTACACTCAGTGTATATATGACATAAACAACAAATTAGAAGCAGATGATTTACAGTATATACTCAGATACACAAAATACATCTGGTTTCAGATCCTGAAGATTCTCCTCTTCAACAGTAATATCATCAATTCTGACCAGTAACTTACCTGGGGTCAAAGGTCCCTGATCCATCACTAAAATGTATAGGATGATGCATAGAGAAGTCACTCTTCATGGACAGATGACTGGGTACTGGAGAGACTGATCTCTGGAGAGACTGAGTTTGGTTGGAGATTCTGGAAAACATAATACATTAATAATACGCTAAGATTTCCCTTCACTGGAACTACGGGGCCCGAATCATGAAAAACAGTTCCAAACCATTATTCCTCATCCACCAAACTTTACAGTTGACACTATGCATTGAGGCAGGTAGCGTTCTCCTGGCATCCGCCAAACCCAGATTCGTCCGTCGGACTGACAGATGGTGAAGCGTGACTCATCACTCCAGAGAACGTGTTTCCACTGTTCCAGAGTCCAATGGCGGCGAGCTTGTTGGAAATGTTGCATCCTATGACGGTGTCACGTTTAAAGTCACTGAGCTCTTCAGTAGTGCCATTCTACTGCTAATGTTTGTCTATGGAGATTGCATGGCCGTGTGCAGAATTGTATACACCTGTCAGCAACGGGTGTGGCTGAAATAATTTGATGGGGTGTCCACATACTTTTGTATTTATAGTATATGTGTAAAAATAAATAAATATATATATATTTCCTTTCTTATATCTCAAAACCTTATTTCTTATTATTTATTTTTTTATTTGCCATTTAGAAATGCGTTTCTATGGGCTATAGTAGTAAAGTTCAAATTCAATATTTTATTAAATAATTGTTTTATATACTACTCACACCTAAAGATCAAATTGCTAAATGATCCATCGTACAAGCATATTAAAACAGTAAACACCTGCTGTAACTAGACTTTACAACAGTACGTTTTACTGATAACATGTCGGCCTACTGATTAGTTTACACTTTGAAAACTGTTGTCTGTCAGCAACTCAGCTCAAGTAGCAGTTCTACTAACTAGTAATATCTCATTCCAGATATTCATTCTCTTACTCTGTCCATTAGAATAGATTATTGTTCAAAGATACTTACTTTATTTTATAGTTCTCTCCATATTGCGTTTTCTGCTCTGTCCTCAAAATGGATCCTTTCCAAAAGAACAACTTTACTTTCTGTTTCAGCTCAGCCGTCACGTCACCCCATCATGATAATAAAGTGTTTTATTGGTATCTTCCAGTAGATGGCAGTAAACACCTGCTGTAACTAGACTTTACAACGATGTGTTCGGTTTCATACAAGCAGTATCCCAGAGTTGGAGTGCTGATCTAGGATCAGGTCCCCCTGTCCATGTAAACTGATTCATTATGATCTAGGATCAGGTCCCCCTCTCCATGTAATCTGATTCATTATGATCTAGGATCAAGTCCCCCCTCTCCATGTAATCTGATAAATTATGATCTAGGATCAAGTCCCCCCTCTCCATGTAATGTGATTCATTATGATCTAGGATCAGGTCCCCCTTCTCCATGTAATCTGATTCATTATGATCTAGGATCAGGTCCTCCTGTCCATGTAATCTGATTCATTATTATCTAGGATCAGGTCCCCCTCTCGATGTAATCTGATTCATTATTATCTAGGATTAGATCCTCCTCTCCATGTAATCTTATTCATTATGATCTAGGATCAGGTCCCCCCTCTCCATGTAATCTGATTCATTATGATCTAGGATCAGGTCCTTCTGTCCATGTAATCTGATTCATTATTATCTAGGATTAGGTCCCCCCTCTCCATGTAATCTGATTCATTATGATCTAGGATCAGGTCCCCCTCTCCATGTAATCTGATTCATTATGATCTAAAAGGCTAAACTGATCCTAGATCAGCTCTCCTACTCTTTATGAATACTGTCACAGGTGACTCCTCAAGATGAGGCTCATGATTTATAAGTTATATTCTTTAAGAATCAATTAGTATCATTCATTGAGCTGCTTTGCCATGAACAGATCTGTGAGGTCTTAACTTAAAGGTTCTATATAGACCTGATGGTCATTTTAATGGGGTTGAACATCCATCCCATCAGATTTTGTAAAGGATTTTATGACTTCAGAAAAATACTGACTTGGAAGCATCTCTCTGACCTCACCCTGCTGAAACACACTCAAGTAAAGACCACATAGCTACAGTTATATGTCTGTTTCTACCCACTTTTACAGCCAATGTATGTACTGGTATCCATATGAATCAGTAGAATATACAGACTAGTTAACTGTTCCTTTGTTTAGCCACCCCTAAATCTAAATGCATCACTCCAAAATGTAGCTGACTGTTTTCTGCAGGTTGTCCTCTAACCAGTGAGGTAAAATATATCTCCCATTTCCATGTGTTTTTTTAGTTGTGTTAGTTTCAACAGCACATACAACCTGATTTTCCCCCCTAATCGATATCAGTGATTTATTGCTACTTGTCAAAACAACAGCGTTTTTGGTGCTTGTGCAGTTTATAAGGTGCTTGTTTAAGTAATATGATTATTGTGGCATATGTTTGTGTATATAGTATACCCTCGTATTAGATGGAACCCACGCATAATTTTTTATTTTAATTAACATTTTTGTACAGAAAACCTGCGGCTACGGTAGGATTCTAGGCTAATCTGGGCTGCACCTCTGTTCCAAGATAGTCAGGAACAGTCGGAGGTGGAGGGGGCTGTGGAGCCATTATCCTGACGGCTCTTGTGGAAGGGTGGGTAGACTCTGGACACGGAGATAACTGGAGCTTGACAGCATCATCACTGTTGGGCTTGTGGAAGGGTGGATAGACTCTGGACACGGAGATAACTGGAGTCAGCAGCATCATCACTGTTGGGCTTGTGGAAGGGTGGGTAGACTCTGGACACGGAGATAACTGGAGTCAGCAGCATCATCACTGTTGGGCTTGTGGAAGGGTGGGTAGACTCTGGACACGGAGATAACTGGAGTCAGCAGTATCATCACTGTTGGGCTTGTGGAAGGGTGGGTAGACTCTGGACACGGAGATAACTGGAGCCCAGCAGCATCATCACTGTTGGGCTTGTGGAAGGGTGGGTAGACTCTGGACACGGAGATAACTGGAGCTCAGCAGCATCATCACTGTTGGGCTTGTGGAAGGGTGGGTAGACTCTGGACACGGATATAACTGGAGCTCAGCAGTATCATCACTGTTGGTCTTGTGGAAGGGTGGGTAGACTCTGGACACGGAGATAACTGGAACTCAGCAGCATCATCACTGTTGGGCTTGTGGAAGGGTGGGTAGACTCTGGACACGGAGATAACTGGAGCTCAGCAGCATCATCACTGTTGGTCTTGTGGAAGGGTGGGTAGACTCTGGACACGGAGATAACTGGAACTCAGCAGCATCATCACTGTTGGGCTTGTGGAAGGGTGGGTAGACTCTGGACACGGAGATAACTGGAGCTCGGCAGCATCATCACTGTTGGGCTTGTGGAAGGGTGGGTAGACTCTGGACACGGAGATAACTGGAGCTCGGCAGCATCATCACTGTTGGGCTTGTGGAAGGGAGGGTAGACTGGACACGGAGATAACTGGAACTCAGCAGCATCATCACTGTTGGGCTTGTGGAAGGATGGGTAGACTCTGGACACGAAGATAACTGGAGCTTGGCAGCATCATCACTGTTGGGCTTGTGGAAGGGTGGGTAGACTCTGGACACGGAGATAACTGGAGTCAGCAGCATCATCACTGTTGGGCTTGTGGAAGGGTGGGTAGACTCTGGACATGGAGATAACTGGAGTCAGCAGTATCATCACTGTTGGGCTTGTGGAAGGGTGGGTAGACTCTGGACACGGAGATAACTGGAGTCAGCAGCATCATCACTGTTGGGCTTGTGGAAGGGTGGGTAGACTCTGGACACGGAGATAACTGGAGTCAGCAGTATCATCACTGTTGGGCTTGTGGAAGGGTGGGTAGACTCTGGACACGGAGATAACTGGAGTCAGCAGCATCATCACTGTTGGGCTTGTGGAAGGGTGGGTAGACTCTGGACACAGAGATAACTGGAGTCAGCAGTATCATCACTGTTGGGCTTGTGGAAGGGTGGGTAGACTCTGGACACGGAGATAACTGGAGTCAGCAGCATCATCACTGTTGGGCTTGTGGAAGGGTGGGTAGACTCTGGACACGGAGATAACTGGAGTCAGCAGCATCATCACTGTTGGGCTTGTGGAAGGGTGGGTAGACTCTGGACACGGAGATAACTGGAGTCAGCAGCATCATCACTGTTGGGCTTGTGGAAGGGTGGGTAGACTCTGGACACGGAGATAACTGGAGTCAGCAGCATCATCACTGTTGGGCTTGTGGAAGGGTGGGTAGACTCTGGACACGGAGATAACTGGAGTCAGCAGCATCATCACTGTTGGGCTTGTGGAAGGGTGGGTAGACTCTGGACACGGAGATAACTGGAGTCAGCAGTATCATCACTGTTGGGCTTGTGGAAGGGTGGGTAGACTCTGGACACGGAGATAACTGGAGTCAGCAGCATCATCACTGTTGGGCTTGAATTTTATTTATTTAACTAGGCAAGTCCGTCAGGAACAAATTCTTATTTTCAATGACAGCCTAGGAACAGTGGGTTAACTGCCTTGTTCAGGGGCTTGCAGCCTCGGTGGTTTGATGATGCTGCTCATCGCTCTCCTTTAGCTTTGATTGGCTACTTTTTGTCCATTGTCTGAAGAAGTCTAATGTGGTGGAACGTCAGGAGCGCATTTTTAAAAATGTACTTTTAATCTTTTTAGAAACTTTTAAATGAACCACATGGATTCTGACTGGAGACTCAGCTAAAACTAGACAAATACACTTTTCTTCTTGTCTTTTTGGGAGCAAATAAATTGACAGCAACAGTGGACAATTCCCAGCAAAAGCATGGGGCTACAATTGTTAAGAGGAGAATAGAAGAAAAACATATTTGAGAATAACAACAATCTCAATCTGAAGCTCTAAAGAAAAAAGAGGAATTGTGAAAATCAGGAACACCATTCTTCCTCCTGCCCACCTATTGTCCCTGTATAAATCAGGACCACCATGTGGAACGTCAGGGCAGGAGGAAGAATGGTGTTCCTGATTTATACAGGGACAATAGGTGGGGCAGGAGGAAGAATGGTGTTCCTGATTTATACAGGGACAATAGGTGGGGCAGGAGGAAGAATGGTGTTCCTGATTTATACAGGGACAATAGGTGGGGCAGGAGGAAGAATGGTGTTCCTGAGGTTCTAGAAAGAGGACTGACTTTCATACCAACTCCTAAACAGGTGGACTGCAGGGAGCTCCGGAGGGATCTACACGTCTATCATAGAAGATTGATCAGATCATTTTGAATATGAAACAGATTTTCCTCATATACTATTTCCAAACCCCTCACATTGGGAACCTCAGTTGGAGTCAGTGTCAGAAACTATACAGACTCTTATACGTAGGGATGTGGCTTCCTTTTCACTATTCAGAACCAGACCTGTACATCAGCTTAACCTTACCAATCAACTAAATCAAGCTCTAAAAACATTGAAAATCAATCAGAATATAGTGATTAAACCAGCAGATAAGGGGGCTTAGATTGTTGTAATGGATAAAGTGCAGTATCCTCTTGAAGCCAATAGACAGTAGGATGTTAATCAGATTATTGAAATTTTTTCGGGAGTTTTGCCGTGTTCCGTTCTCTGACTTTGTTGACGATGGAGAGATTCGTGCCACTTGGCTAGTGTGCTTGCTAAATCGAGAGGGAAAGTGGCCGTTCTAAATCCAAACAACGATTGTTCTTGACAAAGGACACCTTGTACAACATTCTGATGGAAGATCAGCAAAAGTAAGAAACATTTTATGATGCTATTTCATATATCTGTCGTACATGTGAATTAGTCGTCGGCGCCCAACTTTTGGGTACTCTAGCTATACCGAAGCTGGATGTCGTAATGAAGTTATTTTTTAGAATTCTAACACTGCGATTTCATTAAGAACTAATGGATCTATCATTTCCTATAAAACATGTATTTTTTAGTTATGTTTATGAATAGCTATTTGGTCAGAATATGTGTGTCAGAAAAAGTGTCAGAAAAAAATCTGGACGTTGTGGGAAAAAGTAGCTAAGTTAGCACAATGTATAACCATTGATTTCAGCTCTAAATATGCACATTTTCGAACAAAACATAAGTGTATGTATAACCTGATGTTATAGGACTGTCATCTGATGAAGAATATCAAGGTTAGTCAAAAATTATATATCTTTTACTGGTTTGTCACGATCGCTAACTTTTACTGCTGGAGAAGGGCTTGTGTTTCTGGCTATTGTGGTAAGCTAATATAACGCTATATTGTGTTTTCGCTGTAAAACACTTAATAAATCGGAAATATTGGCTGGAATCACAAGATGCCTGTCTTTCATTTGCTGTACACTATGTATTTTTCAGAAATGTTTTATGATGAGTATTTAGGTATTTGTCGTTGGTGTCTGTAATTATTCTGTCTGCTTTCGGTGCAATTTCTGATTGTAGCTGCAATGTAAACTATGATTTATACCTGAAATATGCACATTTTTCGAACAAAACATAAACTTATTGAATAACATGTTATAAGACTGTCATCTGATGAAGTTGTTTGTTGGTTAGTTTGGTTGGTTCTTGGTTAGTTAGGTTGGCTTTGTGCATGCTACCTGTGCTGTGAAAAATGTCTGTCCTTTTTTGTATTTGGTGGTGAGCTAACATAAATATACGTGCTGTTTTCGCTGTAAAACATTTCAAAAATCGGACATGTTGGCTGGATTCACAAGATGTGTACCTTTCATTTGCTGTATTGGACTTGTTAATGTGTGAAAGTTAAATATTTAAAAAATATATATTTTGAATTTCGCGCCCTGCACTTGAGCTGGCTGTTGTCATAAGTGTACCGACATCGGGCTTGCAGCCAGAAGAAGTTAAAAACAACTGTTGATGCAATATGAAAAGAAAATGGGTCTGTGAGATGAATCATAAACCCAAATGGAGAACCTTTTGTTTGATTCAGGGTGAATTGGTGTGAGATGAATCATAAACCCACATGGAGAACCTTATGTTTGATTCAGGGTGAATTGGTCTGTGAGATGAATCATAAACCCAAATGGAGAACCTTTTGTTTGATTCAGGGTGAATTGGTCTGTGAGATGAATCATAAACCCAAATGGAGAACCTTTTGTTTGATTCAGGGTGAATTGGTCTGTGAGATGAATCATAAACCCACATGGAGAACCTTTTGTTTGATTCAGGGTGAATTGGTCTGTGAGATGAATCATAAACCCACATGGAGAACCTTTTGTCTGATTCAGGGTGAATTGGTCTGTGAGATGAATCATAAACCCACATGGAGAACCTTTTGTTTGATTCAGGGTGAATTGGTCTGTGAGATGAATCATAAACCCACATGGAGAACCTTTTGTTTGATTCAGGGTGAATTGGTCTGTGAGATATATTATGTATAACCTACCTAAAAACAAGAGATCGCTATGTGCACAGGGAAGATCAGGGATATTGTCTCTGTGTATTGAAACAGGTTAGATCAGGGATATTGTCTCTGTGTATTGAAACAGGTTAGATCAGGGATATTGTCTCTGCGTATTGAAACAGGTTAGATCAGGGATATTGTCTCTGTGTATTGAAACAGGTAAGATCAGGGATATTGCCCCGTGCGTATTGAAACAGGTAAGACCAGGGATATTGCCTCTGCGTATTGAAACAGGTTAGCTCAGGGATATTGCCTCTGCGTATTGAAACAGGTTAGATCAGGGATATTGTCTCTGTGTATTGAAACAGGTCAGATCAGGGATATTGTCTCTGTGTATTGAAACAGGTAAGATCGGGGATATTTCCTCTGTGTATTGAAACAGGTAAGATCAGGGATATTGTCTCTGTGTATTGAAACAGGTCAGATCAGGGATATTGTCTCTGCGTATTGAAACAGGTCAGATCAGGGATATTGTCTCTGCGTATTGAAACAGGTACGATCAGGGATTAAGTTGGAGATGTCTGTTTAAGTTAGAGATGTCTGTTTAAGTTAGAGATGTCTGTTTAAGCTGGAGATGTCTGTTTAAGTTAGAGATGTCTGTTTAAGTTAGAGATGTCTGTTTAAGTTAGAGATGTCTGTTTAAGTTAGAGATGTCTGTTTAAACTGGAGATGTCTGTTTAAGCTGGAGATGTCTGTTTAAGCTGGAGATGTCTGTTTAAGTTAGAGATGTCTGTTTAAGTTAGAGATGTCTGTTTAAGTTAGAGATGTCTGTTTAAGTTGGAGATGTCTGTTTAAACTGGAGATGTCTGTTTAAGCTGGAGATGTCTGTTTAAGCTGGAGATGTCTGTTTAAGCTGGAGATGTCTGTTTAAGATGGAGATGTCTGTTTAAGTTAGAGATGTCTGTTTAAACTGGAGATGTCTGTTTAAGTTAGAGATGTCTGTTTAAGCTGGAGATGTCTGTTTAAGTTAGAGATGTCTGTTTAAGATAGAGATGTCTGTTTAAGCTGGAGATGTCTGTTTAAGCTGGAGATGTCTGTTTAAGTTGGAGATGTCTGTTTAAGTTAGAGATGTCTGTTTAAGTTAGAGATGTCTGTTTAAGTTAGAGATGTCTGTTTAAGCTGGAGATGTCTGTTTAAGCTGGAGATGTCTGTTTAAGCTGGAGATGTCTGTTTAAGTTAGAGATGTCTGTTTAAGTTAGAGATGTCTGTTTAAGTTAGAGATGTCTGTTTAAGTTAGAGATGTCTGTTTAAACTGGAGATGTCTGTTTAAACTGGAGATGTCTGTTTAAGTTAGAGATGTCTGTTTAAGCTGGAGATGTCTGTTTAAGTTAGAGATGTCTGTTTAAGTTAGAGATGTCTGTTTAAACTGGAGATGTCTGTTTAAGTTAGAGATGTCTGTTTAAGTTAGAGATGTCTGTTTAAGTTAGAGATGTCTGTTTAAACTGGAGATGTCTGTTTAAACTGGAGATGTCTGTTTAAACTGGAGATGTCTGTTTAAGATGGAGATGTCTGTTTAAACTGGAGATGTCTGTTTAAACTGGAGATGTCTGTTTAAGTTAGAGATGTCTGTTTAATTAAGTTAAGAGATGTCTGTTTAAGTTGGAGATGTCTGTTTAAACTGGAGATGTCTGTTTAAGATGGAGATGTCTGTTTAAGATGGAGATGTCTGTTTAAACTGGAGATGTCTGTTTAAGCTAGAGATGTCTGTTTAAGTTAGAGATGTCTGTTTAAGCTGGAGATGTCTGTTTAAGCTGGAGATGTCTGTTTAAGTTAGAGATGTCTGTTTAAGTTAGAGATGTCTGTTTAAGTTAGAGATGTCTGTTTAAGTTAGAGATGTCTGTTTAAACTGGAGATGTCTGTTTAAGCTGGAGATGTCTGTTTAAGATGGAGTTTACTGTATTCCACATGTTCCCTCTACTTTATTCTATATTATTAACCTGAAATACTCACTTTACTGTGAAACTGTGTTGCAGTTTAGAGATGAAACTATGAGCTGCTCTGTCATCTCAAAATGGCCCTGTACAGATACTTTCTGTTTTCAGTTTCAACTGCAGTCAAGGCGTCACCCCTTCATATAACAACAGTAACCAGAGGGTGGAGCTAACAGTCAGTTTCAACTGCAGTCAAGGCGTCTCCCCTTCATATAACAACAGTAACCAGAGGGTGGCGCTAACAGTCAGTTTCAACTGCAGTCAAGGCGTCACCCCTTCATATAACAACAGTAACCAGAGGGGGGGGCTAACAGTCAGTTTCAACTGCAGTCAAGGCGTCACCCCTTCATATAACAACAGTAACCAGAGGGTGGGGCAAACAGTCAGTTTCATGCGACAGCAGTAAATCCTGACATTGTGCCGCATCTTGCTTCAATTTTATTATAGTCTTTCTTCAATACATCTCTCTTACATTATTTTAGCTAAACTTATAATTTACTCGAAACCAGGTTCAGTTGTGTATTTTTCTCTCCAAAATATGAATTACTGTAGGCATATAATAATTGTTAACAGGTCTACCAGACCCAAAAGCTTTTAATTTGAGAGTGTTCAATTGTATGCCTCAAATATTAAACTGTATTAAAATATTTGATGATTAGTTGAATCAGGTGTTGTAAGTGCTGGTAAGAACAAAAGGATTGAGAAACCCTGAGATAAACATAAAACCATATAATTGAAAAGCTCCTCCACCATCTTTACCAGACGTGTTACTGATAACATGTCGGCCTACTGATTAGTTTACACTTTGAAAACTGCTGTCTGTCAGCAACTCAGCTCAAGTAACAGTTCTACTAACTAGTAATATCTCATTTCTTGTATTAATTCCCATACTCTGTCCTTATGAATAAATTATTGTTCAGAAATACTTAACCTTATACTTTTTTATCTTTACAGATATTGTCTTTATTTAAACCAAGTCAGTTTGAGTTAGTATCGATGAAGTTGCAACTGTCAGCTGCTGTAAACCTGTGACAGTATTCATAGGAGAGCTGATCTCAGATCAGTTTAGCTTTTTATATCATAATGATACTGCTGTAAACATGTGACAGTATTCATTGGGGGGCTGATCTCAGATCAGTTTAGATTATTATATCGTAATGATACTGCTGTAAACCTGTGACAGTATTCATAGGAGAGCTGATCTCAGATCAGTTTAGCTTTTTATATCATAATGATACTGCTGTAAAGTCAGGTTACAGCAGGTGTTTACTGCCATCTAGTGGAAGGTATTTTATTTTTATATCACTTTTTTTTAACTAGGTAAGACAGAACAAATTCTTATTAACATTGACGACCTACCCCAGCCAAACCTTGACGACGCTGGGCCAATTGTGCGCCACCCTATGGGACTCCCAATCATGCAGCCTGGATTCTAACCAGGAACTGCAGTGATGCAAGACCAGGACCCCCCTCCCCCACTGTGGTAACGGTTGCTGAGAGAGATACCGGGACCCCCCCCCCCACACTGTGGTAAAGGTTGCTGAGAGATATACCTGGACCCCCCACTGTGGTAAAGGCTGCTGAGAGAGATACCTGGAGGACCCCCCCACTGTGGTAAAGGTTGCTGAGAGAGATACCTGGACCCCCCCCCCCCCCCCCCCTCCACTGTGGTAAAGGTTGCTGAGAGAGATACCTGGACCCCCCCCACTGTGGTAAAGGTTGCTGAGAGAGATACCTGGACCCCCCCACTGTGGTAAAGGTTGCTGAGAGAGATACCTGGACCCCCCCCCCCCCCACTGTGGTAAAGGTTGCTGAAAGAGATACCTGGACTCCCCCCCTCCCACTGTGGTAAAGGTTGCTGAGAGAGATACCTGGACACACCTCCCCCACCGTGGTAAAGGTTGCTGAGAGAGATACCTGGACACCCCCCCCCCCCCCCCCCCACTGTGGTAAAGGTTGCTGAGAGAGATACCTGGACACACCTCCCCCACCGTGGTAAAGGTTGCTGAGAGAGATACCTGGACACACCTCCCCCACCGTGGTAAAGGTTGCTGAGAGAGATACCTGGACCCCCCCCCACTGTGGTAAAGGTTGCTGAGAGAGATACCTGGACCCCCCCACTGTGGTAAAGGTTGCTGAGAGAGATACCTGGACCCACCTCCCCCACTGTGGTAAAGGTTGCTGAGAGAGATACCTGGACCCCCCTCCCCCACTGTGGTAAAGGTTGCTGAGAGAGATACCTGGACCCACCTCCCCCACTGTGGTAAAGGTTGCTGAGAGAGATACCTGGACCCCCCCCCCCCCACTGTGGTAAAGGTTGCTGAAAGAGATACCTGGACTCCCCCCCCCCCACTGTGGTAAAGGTTGCTGAGAGATATACCTGGACCCCCCACTGTGGTAAAGGTTGCTGAGAGAGATACCTGGACCCCCCCACTGTGGTAAAGGTTGCTGAGAGAGATACCTGGACCCCCCCACTGTGGTAAAGGTTGCTGAGAGAGATACCTGGACCCCCCCCCCCCCCCCCCCCCCCCACTGTGGTAAAGGTTGCTGAGAGAGATACCTGGACCCCCCCCCCACTGTGGTAAAGGTTGCTGAGAGAGATACCTGGACACACCTCCCCCACCGTGGTAAAGGTTGCTGAGAGAGATACCTGGACCCCCCCCCCCCCCCCCCCCCCACTGTGGTAAAGGTTGCTGAGAGAGATACCTGGACCCCCCCCCCACTGTGGTAAAGGTTGCTGAGAGAGATACCTGGACACACCTCCCCCACCGTGGTAAAGGTTGCTGAGAGAGATACCTGGACACCCCCCCCCCCCCCCCCCCCACTGTGATAAAGGTTGCTGAGAGAGATACCTGGACCCCCCTCCCACTGTGGTAAAGGTTGCTGAGAGAGATACCTGGACCCCCCCACTGTGGTAAAGGTTGCTGAGAGAGATACCTGGACCCACCTGTCGCACTGCAGACGAGTTCCTGATCCAGAAGAAGATTGGCCGGTGGTGCAGTGTGGCCCTCCTCTACGTTAGCACAGGAGTGCTAATAAGAACAGTAGGTTGTCCTCTTCTGGGAAAACTGACAGAGGGAGAGATAAGTCCCGAGCCAAAGGGGCCAATGCAGGCCCAGAGTAGTTGCCCAGAAGTAAATGGTAATGACAGAAGGAGTCCTGAGCCAAAAGAACCAACGCAGGCCTGTAGTAGTGGCCCAGAAGTAGATGGTAATGACAGAAGGAGTCCTGAGCCAAAAGGACCAACGCAGGCCCGGAGTAGTGGCCCAGAAGTAGATGGTAATGACAGATGGAGTCCTGAGCCAAAAGGACCAACGCAGGCCTGGAGTAGTGGCCCAGAAGTAGATGGTAATGACAGAAGGAGTCCTGAGCCAAAAGGACCAACGCAGGCCCGGAGTAGTGGCCCAGAAGTAGATGGTAATGACAGATGGAGTCCTGAGCCAAAAGGACCAACGCAGGCCCGGAGTAGTGGCCCAGAAGTAGATGGTAATGACAGAAGGAGTCCTGAGCATAAAGGACTAACACAGGCCTCTAGTAGTGGCCCAGAAGTAGATGGTAATGACAGAAGGAGTCCTGAGCATAAAGGACTAACACAGGCCTCTAGTAGTGGCCCAGAAGTAGATGGTAATGACAGAAGGAGTCCTGAGCATAAAGGACCAACGCAGGCCTGTAGTAGTGGCCCAGAAGTAGATGGTAATGACAGAAGGAGTCCTGAGCAAGAGGCATCAATGCAGAGCTGTAGTAATGGCCTAGAAGTAGATGGTCATCGTAGAAGGACAGCCCTGCTGGGACCTCAAAAACAAGAGGACAATTCGTTCTTATCTCGAGCAGAAATGGTTGCCAACCTAACATCCAAAGAAAAGGACTGTTGGGTGTGTGGGATGGGTCCGGTTAAGGTAGGGGCAGGCCTGCCCCTTATGGGAGTCCCAATAGGAGTGAACTTTACTATAGCATTGGCAGGAAAAATTCCTTTCCAGACTATGACCAGCAATGTTAAGGTATATAATCAACCCCACGTATCCTATTACCTGAGGCCTGGTAATGTCTCAATCCCGCCCATTTCATTGGCTGGGGTGATGACTGCCCCTTGGTGTGTTAGAGGATATGGAGATCACCATTTGGGTGAATTGAAATGTAATTGTATTATGAACCTTAATGGATCAAATGCTTGCAATTTAACAGTAATACAGGAGAATGGTCAGGCAGATAAGGAACCATTTAAAATGTGGGTTGACAAACATAGCACAACTCTGAGAGGAGCCCCAAATGGCACCTATTGGCTGTGTGGTAAGATGGCTTACTATAGCCTGCCCTCGAACTGGGGAGGTACCTGTACTGTTGGGTTTGTGGTGACAGCTATGAGAACCGTTCCAAATAATCAGAGGGATCTGATGGCTCTGTTTAGAGACTACAAACTTCCTGGAATGAGGAGAGATAAGAGGTCTCCAGCTGACATCACTCACACTCAGGCACCTGCCTCCAGGTTCTTTGCTGTGTTTTTCTCTGGGTATGGAGTTGTATGTGCCCTAGACCAAATCCATGACATCTCTAGACACATAGAGAACATTGGCAATGCAAGTAGAAATGCCCAGGAACAATTGAATGGGGAACTAAAAGAATTGCTAAAGTTATCTCTGCAAAACAGAGAGGCTCTTGACTATCTTCTGGCAGGTCAAGGGGGCCCTTGTGCAATCATTGGGGATGAATGTTGTATTTTTGTTCTCCCAGATCACTCTTCTAATGTGACTGATCTTGCAGAATACATTGCCACTGCGGCTTAGAAAAATTCCCCGAAACCAAAGTGGATGCTTGCAACTTGGTTGGAATCCCTGTTTGGAAGTTGGGGTTGCAGCGGTGGCTGGACTGCAGCGTGCAGCGTTTTCTACTTGGTTTTCCTGATTATTATTAACTATATATTATTATTATTATAAGGCTGTGCCTCCTAATAGTAAAGGCTAATAAGATCTCAGCAGCTGTCATGTTTAATGCTCCTTTCAGAGGACGATGGGATGATGAGCTGCGGACTCTGGATGAGCTTCCATTTCCCCTGTAGAGAAGGATGATGAGTAGTGATTCAAGGTTGTTTTCCTTTAACAAGGTTAGAAGGTAATGTCATTTCCCCTGTAGAGAAGGATGATGAGTCATGATTGAAGGTTGTTTTCCTTTAACAAGGTTAGAAGGTAATGTCATTTCCCCCTGTAGAGAAGGATGATGAGTCATGATTCAAGGTTGTTTTCCTTTAACAAGGTTAGAAGGTAATGTCATTTCCCCTGTAGAGAAGGATGATGAGTCATGATTCAAGGTTGTTTTCCTTTAACAAGGTTAGAAGGTAATGTCATTTCCCCCTGTAGAGAAGGATGATGAGTCATGATTCAAGGTTGTTTTCCTTTAACAAGGTTAGAAGGTAATGTCATTTCCCCCTGTAGAGAAGGATGATGAGTCATGATTCAAAGTTGTTTTCCTTTAACAAGGTTAGAAGGTAATGTCATTTCCCCCTGTAGAGAAGGATGATGAGTCATGATTCAAAGTTGTTTTCCTTTAACAAGGTTAGAAGGTAATGTCATTTCCCCCTGTAGAGAAGGATGATGAGTCATGATTCAAGGTTGTTTTCCTTTAACAAGGTTAGAAGGTAATGTCATTTCCCCCTGTAGAGAAGGATGATGAGTCATGATTCAAGGTTGTTTTCCTTTAACAAGGTTAGAAGGTAATGTCATTTCCCCCTGTAGAGAAGGATGATGAGTCATGATTCAAGGTTGTTTTCCTTTAACAAGGTTAGAAGGTAATGTCATTTCCCCTGTAGAGAAGGATGATGAGTCATGATTCAAGGTTGTTTTCCTTTAACAAGGTTAGAAGGTAATATCATTGAAAAGACAGCACCAACTTTATGAAGGGGTGTCCACATACCTTTGGCCATGTAGCGTACATTGGTTTGTTCTTTAAAAGTTGCAGCGTACTGCAGCACAGCTTCTATTATTTAAGTGTCAGCCACTGTTACCATTAATGCTAGTTAGTGCTAGTTTGACCACCAGAAGGTATCTTTGAGAATCATTCGATAGCCTTCAATAGTGGCTGTACTAGAGAATTTAAAACCTTTTTTTGTAATAACATAGTTTATCGGACTGATTTTAATAAATGTTGCTTAATTCATTTTATAAGAATTATAATGTTTCTATTTCAAGAAAAATGAAAAATCCTCTGGGTTTCCGTTAGGATGGAACGGAAAATATGGCGCTGTGCAACGTGACGGTCAGTAGTAGGCTACAGTATTAAGAGCAGAACATTTCCACACCCTAATTGTATAATTGTAGTCTAACCAAAACCCAAACAGAGATTCAATGAAAATTAAAATGTTATAGATTAATCAAGACCAGTCCACGTGCTTGTCTCAGAGCAGCGTGAGACTGTGCTAAAATAGTTGACTACAGCAGGTAGGCTATTGCTTCAAATCCTATTGCCTCTAACTTCAATATGCTCTTTAAATAAATAAGACCTACACCACTTTTAATATTACGATTATTTATTTGAATTGCGCACCCTCCAATTTCACTGAATGTTGTTGACCGCGATTCCCTTAACATTACTCAACACTAGTGAGACTCATGTCGCCTACGATAGGCCTACAGTATATCAACAACAACAAAATGGTTCAATGACGTGACCGCCAATAATTACGGGTCTCCCAGGTATCAAACCTGAAACCTCCACAGGTATCAAACCTGCATCTGTAGCAACGCATTTTACACTGTGATGTAGTGTCTTAGACTGCTGCGCCACTCCTGAGGCCCCATCCAATCAGGAGGCCCCATCCAATCAGGAGGCCCCATCCAATCAGGAGGCCCCATCCAATCAGGAGGCCCCATTCACAAAGCATTAAAATACAGAGAAGTGTTGGTAAAGGTATATTGTCCCGCTAACAGTCCATAATGGGCTATTATAATACTGTACATGGTGTCCAGATCAGGATAACCAAAACATTTCTTTATTAATAAGGCTAGGCGTCCCGCTAGTGGGACACCAGTCGACAACATCCGGTGACGTTGGAGGGCGCAATTCAAATAAACAATCGTAATATTAAACATTCATTAACATAAAAGTATCTTATATCATTTAAAAGCTTAAATTATTGTTAATCTAACTGTGTTGTCCAATTTACAATAGACAGCGAAAGCATACCATGCGATTGTCTGAGGATGGCGCCCCACATCAACATATTTGTCACCAGCACAGGCTTCACAAAATCATAAATAGCGATTAAATAAATCACTTACTTTTGAAAATCTTCCTCTGTTTGCAATCCCACGGGTCCCAGCTACAACATGAATGGTCGTTTTGTTAGATAAAATATTTTTTTATATCCCAAAAAGTCAGTTTAGTTGGCGCCATCAATTTGAGTAATCCACTCGTTCAACATGCAGACAAAGGTATCCAAAAAGCTACCGCTAAACTTTGTCCAAACAAGTCAAACGACGTTTCTATCTAATCCTCAGATACCCTAAAATGTAAATAAACTATAATATTTCATACGGAAAGTAGTATGTTCAATAGGAAATTAATAAGTGCGCTCCCTCTTCCTTGCGTGCCAAAAGACTGAATTTGTTCCGGTGGTCTCCAACAAAACTCCAAATTCTTTCTTGTTTTTCAAAAAACAAGCCTTAAACCTTGATTAGAGACTGTTGACATCTAGTGGAAGCCATAGGAATTGCAATCTGGGAGCCGGAATTACATAGGACCCATAGCTTTCCATAATAAGAGTATTTTTCTTCGGATTTTGGCTTGCCATATCAATTATGTTATAGTCTCAGACATGATTAAAAATTATTTGAAACTTCAAAGTGTTTTCTATCCAATGCTCCCAATTATATGCATATGCTGTCTTCTGGGCCTGAGTAACAGGCAGTTTACTTTGGACACGTAGGTCAGGCGGAAATTCTGAAAAAAGGACCCTAGGTACTTATTTATTTTGATCCAAAGATATGAATGAGTGAGTCACTGAGCTTTATGTAGGTGTCGGGGCTATATGACTGTGCCGTGAACTTGATAATATAGAACAATATTTTGGAGACGGTTTCGTTTAAAAAAAAATAATATAATGGAATATAATTGAACATTTTATTTTCTCCATGCTTGTGTCAGAGCAGAAACGGTGCTGAAACAGTCGTCCACAACGGTTAGGCTCTATGTAACAATATTTTGGAGATTATTTCGGGTTTTTTTTATAAAGAAAGTGAGCGATTGTAATCTGAATAAAGGCTAAAATAATATTTATAAAGGCCAAAATATTTATTTCTGTTTTTAGAGGGAGAGAAGGACATCCCTGGCCAGCCAAAACAGCCTGGATTCAAACCAGGGACTGTAGTGATGCAGTGCCTTAGACCACTGCGCCACTCGGGAGCCATGAACAATATGACCAATATATATTGTCCTTCTAACAGCCCATCCTAGAAATGTTGTCTGCAGAATTCACAGCCTGAAAAACAGGTTAACAATAACAATAATAATACTTGTCCCCTTCCACATATTTTTTTATCAATTAGTATATTTGAGTTTAACCACAATATGTGTTGTATTATTTGTTCTGTATTTTCTGGTGGATTAAACTGAAATTGCAACCAATCACGGACGGTTGTGATACAGCCAACCTAACTAAGAAATACATTTGACGATAGAATTGTCACCCTACCCTCCTTCTTGGCAAGTCTATTGTCCTGCTAAATGCCCTGCTAATAGACACGTCTATTGTCCTGCTAATAGCCCTGCTAATAGACAAGTCTATTGTTCTGCTAATAGCCCTGCTAATAGACAAGTCTATTGTCCTGCTAATAGCCCTGCTAATAGACACGTATATTGTCCTGCTAATAGCCCTGCTAATAGACACGTATATTGTCCTGCTAATAGCCCTGCTAATAGACACGTATATTGTCCTGCTAATAGCCCTGCTAATAGACAAGTCTATTGTCCTGCTAATAGCCCTGCTAATAGACAGGTCTATTGTCCTGCTAATAGCCCTGCTAATAGACACGTATATTGTTCTGCTAATAGCCCTGCTAATAGACAAGTCTAGTGTCCTGATATACAAATATATTGTCCTGATAATAGCCCTGCTAATAGACACGTCTATTGTCCTGCTAATAGCCCTGCTAATAGACACGTATATTGTCCTGCTAATAGCCCTGCTAATAGACAAGTCTATTGTCCTGCTAATAGCCCTGCTAATAGACAGGTCTATTGTCCTGCTAATAGCCCTGCTAATAGACAAGTCTATTGTCCTGCTAATAGCCCTGTTAATAGACAAGTATATTGTCCTGATATACAAGTATATTGTCCTGATAATAGCCCTTCTAATAGACAAGTCTATTGTTCTGCTAATAGACAAGTCTATTGTTCTGCTAATAGCCCTGCTAATAGACAAGTATATTGTCCTGATATACAAGTATATTGTCCTGCTAATAGCCCTGCTAATAGACACGTATATTGTCCTGCTAATAGCCCTGCTAATAGACAAGTCTAATGTTCTGCTAATAGACAAGTCTATTGTTCTGCTAATAGCGCTGCTAATAGCCATAATGGCACTGTACTAGAATTTTCCAGAAAGCAACAAACTGTTAACCTTCATTAGACAACTTTGTTCCAATATTTCTGTAATTCAGTGATATTTATTCCCATAGTAATTCGTTATGGATCCATAACTAAATAAACATCTGCATTTTGAAAGAGTATTTTTATCATTGTTTTATTAACGAAAGCATAAAGATGCTGATGAAGAAATACAGTACTGTACAGCTTTATAGGACATGTTGTGGTTGCATGAGGTCACCCACACACACTTGTAACATGTGGATAATAAACCATATAAAGCATTTTGAAGATAGAAGACGCCTGCATTTGTTTATTAGGCTACTGTCTGACAAGTAAACATAGCCTACAGTACATACTGTAGTAAACACAGCCTACAGTACATACTGTAGTAAACACAGCCTACAGTACATACTGTAGTAAACACAGCCTACAGTACATACTGTAGTAAACACAGTCTACAGTACATACTGTAGTAAACACAGTCTACAGTACATACTGTAGTAAACACAGTCTACAGTACATACTGTAGTAAACACAGCCTACAGTACATACTGTAGTAAACACAGCCTACAGTACATACTGTAGTAAACACAGCCTACAGTACATACTGTAGTAAACACAGCCTACAGTACATACTGTAGTAAACACAGCCTACACTACATACTGTAGTAAACACAGCCTACAGTACATACTGTAGTAAACACAGCCTACAGTACATACTGTAGTAAACACAGCCTACAGTACATACTGTAGTAAACACAGCCCACAGTACATACTGTAGTAAACACAGTCTACAGTACATACTGTAGTAAACACAGTCTACAGTACATACTGTAGTAAACATAGTCTACAGTACATACTGTAGTAAACACAGCCTACAGTACATACTGTAGTAAACACAGCCTACAGTACATACTGTAGTAAACACAGTCTACAGTACATACTGTAGTAAACACAGTCTACAGTACATACTGTAGTAAACACAGCCTACAGTACATACTGTAGTAAACACAGTCTACAGTACATACTGTAGTAAACACAGCCTACAGTACATACTGTAGTAAACACAGTCTACAGTACATACTGTAGTAAACACAGCCTACAGTACATACTGTAGTAAACACAGTCTACAGTACATACTGTAGTAAACACAGCCTACAGTACATACTGTAGTAAACAGTCTACAGTACATACTGTAGTAAACACAGCCTACAGTACATACTGTAGTAAACACAGTCTACAGTACATACTGTAGTAAACACAGCCCACAGTACATACTGTAGTAAACACAGCCTACAGTACATACTGTAGTAAACACAGCCTACAGTACATACTGTAGTAAACACAGCCTACAGTACATACTGTAGTAAACACAGTCTACAGTACATACTGTAGTAAACACAGCCTACAGTACATACTGTAGTAAACACAGCCTACAGTACATACTGTAGTAAACACAGTCTACAGTACATACTGTAGTAAACACAGCCTACAGTACATACTGTAATAAACACAGCCTACAGTACATACTGTAGTAAACACAGCCTACAGTACATACTGTAGTAAACACAGCCTACAGTACACACTGTAGTAAACACAGCCTACAGTACATACTGTAGTAAACACAGCCTACAGTACATACTGTAGTAAACACAGCCTACAGTACATACTGTAGTAAACACAGCCTACAGTACATACTGTAGTAAACACAGCCTACAGTACATACTGTAGTAAACACAGCCCACAGTACATACTGTAGTAAACACAGCCTACAGTACATACTGTAGTAAACACAGCCCACAGTACATACTGTAGTAAACACAGCCTACAGTACATACTGTAGTAAACACAGCCCACAGTACATACTGTAGTAAACACAGCCTACAGTACATACTGTAGTAAACATAGTCTACAGTACATACTGTAGTAAACATAGTCTACAGTACATACTGTAGTAAACATAGTCTACAGTACATACTGTAGTAAACATAGTCTACAGTACATACTGTAGTAAACATAGCCTACAGTACATACTGTAGTAAACATAGTCTACAGTACATACTGTAGTAAACACAGCCTACAGTACATACTGTAGTAAACACAGTCTACAGTACATACTGTAGTAAACACAGCCTACAGTACATACTGTAGTAAACACAGTCTACAGTACATACTGTAGTAAACACAGCCTACAGTACATACTGTAGTAAACACAGCCTACAGTACATACTGTAGTAAACAAAGTCTACAGTACATACTGTAGTAAACACAGCCTACAGTACATACTGTAGTAAACACAGCCTACAGTACATACTGTAGTAAACACAGTCTACAGTACATACTGTAGTAAACACAGTCTACAGTACATACTGTAGTAAACACAGCCCACAGTACATACTGTAGTAAACACAGTCTACAGTACATACTGTAGTAAACACAGCCTACAGTACATACTGTAGTAAACACAGCCTACAGTACATACTGTAGTAAACACAGCCTACAGTACATACTGTAGTAAACACAGTCTACAGTACATACTGTAGTAAACACAGCCCACAGTACATACTGTAGTAAACACAGTCTACAGTACATACTGTAGTAAACACAGCCCACAGTACATACTGTAGTAAACACAGTCTACAGTACATACTGTAGTAAACACAGCCTACAGTACATACTGTAGTAAACACAGCCCACAGTACATACTGTAATAAACACAGCCCACAGTACATACTGTAGTAAACACAGCCTACAGTACATACTGTAGTAAACACAGCCTACAGTACATACTGTAGTAAACACAGCCTACAGTACATACCGTAGTAAACACAGCCTACAGTACATACTGTAGTAAACACAGTCTACAGTACATACCGTAGTAAACACAGCCTACAGTACATACTGTAGTAAACACAGCCTACAGTACATACCGTAGTAAACACAGCCTACAGTACATACTGTAGTAAACACAGCCCACAGTACATACCGTAGTAAACACAGCCCACAGTACATACTGTAGTAAACACAGCCTACAGTACATACTGTAGTAAACACAGCCTACAGTACATACTGTAGTAAACACAGCCTACAGTACATACCGTAGTAAACACAGCCTACAGTACATACTGTAGTAAACACAGTCTACAGTACATACCGTAGTAAACACAGCCTACAGTACATACTGTAGTAAACACAGCCTACAGTACATACCGTAGTAAACACTGCCCACAGTACATACTGTAGTAAACACAGTCTACAGTACATACTGTAGTAAACACAGTCTACAGTACATACTGTAGTAAACACAGCCTACAGTACATACTGTAGTAAACACAGCCTACAGTACATACTGTAGTAAACACAGCCTACAGTACATACTGTAGTAAACACAACCCACAGTACATACTGTAGTAAACACAGCCTACAGTACATACTGTAGTAAACACAGCCTACAGTACATACTGTAGTAAACACAGCCTACAGTACATACTGTAGTAAACACAGCCTACAGTACATACTGTAGTAAACACAGCCTACAGTACATACTGTAGTAAACACAGCCTACAGTACATACTGTAGTAAACACAGCCTACAGTACATACTGTAGTAAACACAGTCTACAGTACATACTGTAGTAAACACAGCCTACAGTACATACTGTAGTAAACACAGCCTACAGTACATACTGTAGTAAACACAGCCTACAGTACATACTGTAGTAAACACAGCCTGCAGTACATACTGTAGTAAACACAGCCCACAGTACATACTGTAGTAAACACAGCCTACAGTACATACTGTAGTAAACACAGCCTACAGTACATACTGTAGTAAACACAGCCTACAGTACATACTGTAGTAAACATAGCCTACAGTACATACTGTAGTAAACATAGCCTACAGTACATACTGTAGTAAACATAGTCTACAGTACATACTGTAGTAAACATAGCCTACAGTACATAGTAAACATAGCCTACAGTACATACTGTAGTAAACATAGTCTACAGTACATACTGTAGTAAACATAGCCTACAGTACATACTGTAGTAAACATAGTCTACAGTACATACTGTAGTAAACATAGCCTACAGTACATACTGTAGTAAACACAGCCTACAGTACATACTGTAGTAAACACAGCCCACAGTACATACTGTAGTAAACACAGCCCACAGTACATACTGTAGTAAACACAGCCTACAGTACATACTGTAGTAAACACAGCCCACAGTACATAATGTAGTAAACACAGCCTACAGTACATACTGTAGTAAACACAGCCTACAGTACATACTGTAGTAAACACAGCCCACAGTACATACTGTAGTAAACACAGCCTACAGTACATACTGTAGTAAACACAGCCTACAGTACATACTGTAGTAAACACAGCCCACAGTACATACTGTAGTAAACACAGCCTACAGTACATACTGTAGTAAACACTGACTACAGTACATACTGTAGTAAACACAGCCTACAGTACATACTGTAGTAAACACAGCCTACAGTACATACTGTAGTAAACACAGCCCACAGTACATACTGTAGTAAACACAGCCTACAGTACATAGTAAACACAGTCTACAGTACATACTGTAGTAAACACAGCCTACAGTACATACTGTAGTAAACACAGCCCACAGTACATACTGTAGTAAACACAGCCTACAGTACATACTGTAGTAAACACAGGCTACAGTACATACTGTAGTAAACACAGCCTACAGTACATACTGTAGTAAACACAGCCCACAGTACATACTGTAGTAAACACAGTCTACAGTACATACTGTAGTAAACACAGCCTACAGTACATACTGTAGTAAACACAGTCTACAGTACATACTGTAGTAAACACAGCCTACAGTACATACTGTAGTAAACACAGCCTACAGTACATACTGTAGTAAACACAGCCTACAGTACATACTGTAGTAAACACAGGCTACAGTACATACTGTAGTAAACACAGCCCACAGTACATACTGTAGTAAACACAGCCTACAGTACATACTGTAGTAAATATGCCAATACCGCCTGGCTCTGGACCAATGTATCAGCTGTCTCCTGTCTCTGGACCAATGTATCAGCTGTCGCCTGGCTCTGGACCAATGTATCAGCTGTCTCCTGTCTCTGGACCAATGTATCAGCTGTCTCCTGTCTCTGGACCAATGCATCAGCTGTCTCCTGTCTCTGGACCAATGTATCAGCTGTCTCCTGTCTCTGGACCAATGTATCAGCTGTCTCCTGTCTCTGGACCAATGCATCAACTGTCAACTGTATTTCCAGAGAGACTATTCAAGCCATTGACTCACTGATGAATGAAGATGATGAGCGATCAGCAAAGACCATCTGTAATCTGCTGGCTTCATGGCACATCAACATCGCTCTAATCACAGTCAGAAGACAGTTGAAGAAACTGGAGTGGACTGATGGAAAGGATCGGTAAGACATGTTACATATATATATATATAAACTGGAGTGGACTGATGGAAAGGCTCAGTAAGACATGTTACATATATATATATATAAACTGGAGTGGACTGATGGAAAGGCTCAGTAAGACATGTTACAAATATATATATATAAACTGGAGTGGACTGATGGAAAGGCTCAGTAAGACATGTTACATATATATATATATAAACTGGAGTGGACTGATGGAAAGGCCCAGTAAGACATGTTACATATATATATATATAAACTGGAGTGGACTGATGGAAAGGCTCAGTAAGACATGTTACATATATATATATATATATAAACTGGAGTGGACTGATGGAAAGGCTCAGTAAGACATGTTACATATATATATATATATATATAAACTGGAGTGGACTGATGGAAAGGCTCAGTAAGACATGTTACATATATATATATATATAAACTGGAGTGGACTGATGGAAAGGCTCAGTAAGACATGTTACATATATATATATATAAACTGGAGTGGACTGATGGAAAGGCTCAGTAAGACATGTTACATATATATATATATAAACTGGAGTGGACTGATGGAAAGGCTCAGTAAGACATGTTACATATATATATATATAAACTGGAGTGGACTGATGGAAAGGCTCAGTAAGACATGTTACATATATATATATATATAAACTGGAGTGGACTGATGGAAAGGCTCAGTAAGACATGTTACATATATATATATATAAACTGGAGTGGACTGATGGAAAGGCTCAGTAAGACATGTTACATATATATATATATAAACTGGAGTGGACTGATGGAAAGGCTCAGTAAGACATGTTACATATATATATATATAAACTGGAGTGGACTGATGGAAAGGCTCAGTAAGACATGTTACATATATATATATATAAACTGGAGTGGACTGATGGAAAGGCTCAGTAAGACATGTTACATATATATATATATATAAACTGGAGTGGACTGATGGAAAGGCTCAGTAAGACATGTTACATATATATATATATATAAACTGGAGTGGACTGATGGAAAGGCTCAGTAAGACATGTTACATATATATATATATATATAAACTGGAGTGGACTGATGGAAAGGCTCAGTAAGACATGTTACATATATATATATATAAACTGGAGTGGACTGATGGAAAGGCTCAGTAAGACATGTTACATATATATATATATAAACTGGAGTGGACTGATGGAAAGGCTCAGTAAGACATGTTACATATATATATATATAAACTGGAGTGGACTGATGGAAAGGCTCAGTAAGACATGTTACATATATATATATATAAACTGGAGTGGACTGATGGAAAGGCTCAGTAAGACATGTTACATATATATATATATAAACTGGAGTGGACTGATGGAAAGGCTCAGTAAGACATGTTACATATATATATATATAAACTGGAGTGGACTGATGGAAAGGCTCAGTAAGACATGTTACATATATATATATATAAACTGGAGTGGACTGATGGAAAGGCTCAGTAAGACATGTTACATATATATATATATAAACTGGAGTGGACTGATGGAAAGGCCCAGTAAGACATGTTACATATATATATATATAAACTGGAGTGGACTGATGGAAAGGCTCAGTAAGACATGTTACATATATATATATATAAACTGGAGTGGACTGATGGAAAGGCTCAGTAAGACATGTTACATATATATATATATAAACTGGAGTGGACTGATGGAAAGGCTCAGTAAGACATGTTACATATATATATATATATAAACTGGAGTGGACTGATGGAAAGGCTCAGTAAGACATGTTACATATATATATATATAAACTGGAGTGGACTGATGGAAAGGCTCAGTAAGACATGTTACATATATATATATATAAACTGGAGTGGACTGATGGAAAGGCTCAGTAAGACATGTTACATATATATATATAAAAACTGGAGTGGACTGATGGAAAGGCTCAGTAAGACATGTTACATATATATATATATATAAACTGGAGTGGACTGATGGAAAGGCTCAGTAAGACATGTTACATATATATATATATAAACTGGAGTGGACTGATGGAAAGGCTCAGTAAGACATGTTACATATATATATATATATAAACTGGAGTGGACTGATGGAAAGGCTCAGTAAGACATGTTACATATATATATATATAAACTGGAGTGGACTGATGGAAAGGCTCAGTAAGACATGTTACATGTATATATAAGAACCACACTAAAGGAGGAGTGTTCAAATCTAGCACTAGAATGTTTTTTGTTGTATTTTTTAATCCTATCCCTAACTTTAACTCTAATCTTAACCATTCGGAATTAAAGGCTAAACTTAAGTTTTAGTTTCACGTCTGCCAAGTTTGAATGACAGCTAAAATATGTAAACACCTGGTGTTATTAAAACATCAAGCCATGGTGTAATTCTGCTACTGCAGTTACACCACCTGGTGTTATTAAAACATCAAGTCATGGTGTAATTCTGCTACTGTAGTTACACCACCTGGTGTTATTAAAACATCAAGCCATGGTGTAATTCTGCTACTGCAGTTACACCACCTGGTGTTATTAAAACATCAAGCCATGGTGTAATTCTGCTACTGCAGTTACACCACCTGGTGTTATTAAAACATCAAGCCATGGTGTAATTCTGCTACTGCAGTTACACCACCTGATGTTAATAAAACATCAGGCCATGGTGTAATTCTGCTACTGCAGTTACACCACCTGGTGTTATTAAAACATCAAGCCATGGTGTAATTCTGCTACTGCAGTTACACCTCGGGCTGTTGTTAAAACATCAAGCCATGGTGTAATTCTGCTACTGTAGTTACACCACCTGGTGTTATTAAAACATCAAGCCATGGTGTAATTCTGCTACTGCAGTTACACCACCTGGTGTTATTAAAACATCAAGCCATGGTGTAATTCTGCTACTGCAGTTACACCACCTGGTGTTATTAAAACATCAAGCCATGGTGTAATTCTGCTACTGCAGTTACACCACCTGGTGTTATTAAAACATCAAGTCATGGTGTAATTCTGCTACTGTAGTTACACCACCTGGTGTTATTAAAACATCAAGCCATGGTGTAATTCTGCTACTGCAGTTACACCACCTGGTGTTATTAAAACATCAAGCCATGGTGTAATTCTGCTACTGCAGTTACACCACCTGGTGTTATTAAAACATCAAGCCATGGTGTAATTCTGCTACTGCAGTTACACCACCTGGTGTTATTAAAACATCAAGCCATGGTGTAATTCTGCAAATTGGAGTGGGTAAGCAAATTGGAGTGGGTCTAGGGTGTCAGGAAGGGTGGAGGTGATATGGTCCTTGACTAGTCTCTCAAAGCACTTCATGATGACGGAAGTGAGTGCTACGGGGCGGTAGTCGTTTAGCTCAGTTACCTTAGCTTTCTTGGGAACAGGGACAATGGTGGCCCTCTTGAAGCATGTGGGAACAGCAGACTGGGATAAGGATTGATTGAATATGTCCGTAAACACACCAGCCAGCTGGTCTGCGCATGCTCTGAGGACGCGGCTGGGAATGCCGTCTGGGCCTGCAGCCTTGCGAGGGTTAACACGTTTAAATGTTTTACTCACCTCGGCTGCAGTGAAGGAGAGCCCGCAGGTTTTGGTTGCGGGCCGTGTCAGTGGCACTGTATTGTCCTCAAAGCGGGCAAAAAAGTTATTTAGTCTGCCTGGGAGCAAGACATCCTGGTCCGAGACGGGGCTGGTTTTCTTTTTGTAATCCGTGATTGACTGTAGACCCTGCCACATACCTCTTGTGTCTGAGCCATTGAATTGTGACTCTACTTTGTCTCTATACTGACGCTTAGCTTGTTTGATTGCCTTGCGGAGGGAATAGCTACACTGTTTGTATTCGGTCATGTTTCCGGTCACCTTGCCCTGGTTAAAAGCAGTCGTTCGCGCTTTCAGTTTCACACGAAT
Organism: Salvelinus namaycush; assembly: GCF_016432855.1. Classification (NCBI taxonomy): domain Eukaryota; kingdom Metazoa; phylum Chordata; class Actinopteri; order Salmoniformes; family Salmonidae; genus Salvelinus; species Salvelinus namaycush. Next base: position 61,439 of record NW_024058101.1, read on the forward strand.
GCTGCCATCAATCCACGGTTTCTGGTTTGGGAATGTTTTAATCGTTGCTATGGGAACGACATCCTCAATGCACTTTCTAATGAACTCGCTCACCGAATCAGCGTATTCGTCAATGTTGTTGTTGGAAGCAATGCGGAACATATCCCAGTCCGCGTGATCGAAGCAGTCTTGAAGCGTGGAATCAGATTGGTCGGACCAGCGTTGAACTGACCTGAGCGCGGGAGCTTCTTGTTTTAGTTTCTGTCTGTAGGCAGGGAGCAACAAAATGGAGTCGTGGTCAGCTTTTCCGAAAGGAGGGCGGGGGAGGGCCTTATATGCATCGCGGAAATTAGAATAGCAATGATCCAAGGTTTTACCAGCCCTGGTTGCGCAATCGATATGCTGATACAATTTAGGGAGTTTTGTTTTCAGATTAGCCTTGTTAAAATCCCCAGCTACAATGAATGCAGCCTCAGGATATGTGGTTTCCAGTTTGCAAAGAGTCAAATAAAGTTCGTTCAGGGCCATCGATGTGTCTGCTTGGGGTGGAATATATACGGCTGTGATTATAATCGAAGAGAATTCCCTTGGTAGATAATGCAGTCGACATTTGATTACACCACGGGTGGCGTTTTATTTGGAGATTCTATTGTTATTTTTACAACTATTTATAAGGAAAATGCAGACACATTTTATACATTAAAATCATGTTGGAAAACAATGAAAGCATAATTTTTTGTTGTTGCCATATAAAATTTGGAATTGTCCAAGGATAATTGTTGGGTCAAACCAAATGTGGTAGAGTGGAGGGGGATTTCTTAACAGGGAATTGATCCTACGTCACAGAGAAGAAGCAAAACAATTCATTGGGTTACTGGAGACAAGCTGGAACCCGTAAGTATCAAGAGGTGTAATACTGTTAAACCAGCTATAATGTTACCATACCCTACATTACTCATCTCATATGTATATACTGTTAAACCAGCTATAATGTGTCATACCCTACATTACTCATCTCATATGTATATACTGTTAAACCAGCTATAATGTTTCATACCCTACATTACTCATCTCATATGTATATACTGTTAAACCAGCTATAATGTTACCATATCCTACATTACTCATCTCATATGTATATACTGTTAAACCAGCTATAATGTTACCATACCCTACATTACTCATCTCATAAGTATATACTGTTAAACCAGCTATAATGTTACCCTACATTACTCACCTCATATGTATATACTGTTAAACCAGCTATAATGTTACCCTACATTACTCATCTCATATGTATATACTGTTAAACCAGCTATAATGTTACCCTACATTACTCATCTCATATGTATATACTGTTAAACCAGCTATAATGTTACCATACCCTACATTACTCATCTCATATGTATATACTGTTAAACCAGCTATAATGTTACCCTACATTACTCATCTCATATGTATATACTGTTAAACGAGCTATAATGTTTCATGCCCTACATTACTCATCTCATATGTATATACTGTTAAACCAGCTATAATGTTACCATATCCTACATTACTCATCTCATATGTATATACTGTTAAACCAGCTATAATGTTACCATACCCTACATTACTCATCTCATATGTATATACTGTTAAACCAGCTATAATGTTTACATACACTACATTACTCATCTCATATGTATATACTGTTAAACCAGCTATAATGGCACCGTACCCTACATTACTCATTGTTAGGAATATTATGAATAAATGATTAAACAATATCCTCATTTTAAATAGAACTGTAACTAAGTAAACTTATACTCTGTTTTATTATATCTGATTAACAATAGGAGTTCATAAGTGAGGGATTGTGGAGCCTGAAACAGGGGGTAATTACATTTAAATAAATACCATTCCAGCCAGGTTGGAGAAGGTTGGGTTGTGGGTTAAGTAAGCAGAGAGGGTCGTTAACCTATGGTTGAACCGACACAACTTTAGCTCTGGGATAGTTAGATAAGGCAGTGAGGGCATTCCCAGGTTTTCCATAAACTGGAACTGTCAGCTAAGTGGTGGGATAGTTAGATAAGGCAGTGAGGGCATTCCCAGGTTTTCCATTAACTGGAACTGTCAGCTAAGTGGTGGGATAGTTAGATAAGGCAGTGAGGGCATTCCCAGGTTTTCCATTAACTGGAACTGTCAGCTAAGTGGTGGGATATTTAGATAAGGCAGTGAGGGCATTCCCAGGTTTTCCATTAACCTCTAACTAGTCACAAACAAAACAAACAAAAAGCTGACTAGCATAGATTAACTACATTAACTGGAACTGTCAGCTAAGTGGTGGGATAGTTAGATAAGGCAGTGAGGGCATTCCCAGGTTTTCCATTAACTGGAACTGTCAGCTAAGTGGTGGGATAGTTAGATAAGGCAGTGAGGGCATTCCCAGGTTTTCCATTAACTGGAACTGTCAGCTAAGTGGTGGGATATTTAGATAAGGCAGTGAGGGCATTCCCAGGTTTTCCATTAACTGGAACTGTCAGCTAAGTGGTGGGATATTTAGATAAGGCAGTGAGGGCATTCCCAGGTTTTCCATTAACTGGAACTGTCAGCTAAGTGGTGGGATATTTAGATAAGGCAGTGAGGGCATTCCCACGTTTTCCATTAACTGGAACTGTCAGCTAAGTGGTGGGATTGTTAGATAAGGCAGTGAGGGAATTCCCAGGTTTTCCATTAACTGGAACTGTCAGCTAAGTGGTGGGATAGTTAGATAAGGCAGTGAGGGCATTCCCAGGTTTTCCATTAACTGGAACTGTCAGCTAAGTGGTGGGATAGTTAGATAAGGCAGTGAGGGCATTCCCAGGTTTTCCGTTAACTAGAACTGTCAGCTAAGTGGTGGGATAGTTAGATAAGGCAGTGAGTGCATTCCCACGTTTTCCATTAACTGGAACTGTCAGCTAAGTGGTGGGATAGTTAGATAAGGCAGTGAGTGCATTCCCAGGGTTTCCATTAACTGGAACTGTCAGCTAAGTGGTGGGATATTTAGATAAGGCAGTGAGTGCATTCCCACGTTTTCCATTAACTGGAACTGTCAGCTAAGTGGTGGGATATTTAGATAAGGCAGTGAGGGCATTCCCAGGTTTTCCATTAACTGGAACTGTCAGCTAAGTGGTGGGATATTTAGATAAGGCAGTGAGGGCATTCCCACGTTTTCCATTAACTGGAACTGTCAGCTAAGTGGTGGGATAGTTAGATAAGGCAGTGAGGGAATTCCCAGGTTTTCCATTAACTGGAACTGTCAGCTAAGTGGTGGGATAGTTAGATAAGGCAGTGAGGGCATTCCCAGGTTTTCCATTAACTAGAACTGTCAGCTAAGTGGTGGGATAGTTAGATAAGGCAGTGAGGGCATTCCTAGGTTTTCTGTTAACTGGAACTGTCAGCTAAGTGGTGGGATATTTAGATAAGGCAGTGAGGGCATTCCCAGGTTTTCCATTAACTGGAACTGTCAGCTAAGTGGTGGGATATTTAGATAAGGCAGTGAGGGCATTCCCACATTTTCCATTAACTGGAACTGTCAGCTAAGTGGTGGGATTGTTAGATAAGGCAGTGAGATAATTCCCAGGTTTTCCATTAACTGGAACTGTCAGCTAAGTGGTGGGATAGTTAGATAAGGCAGTGAGGGCATTCCCAGGTTTTCCATTAACTGGAACTGTCAGCTAAGTGGTGGGATAGTTAGATAAGGCAGTGAGGGCATTCCCAGGTTTTCCATTAACTGGAACTGTCAGCTAAGTGGTGGGATAGTTAGATAAGACAGTGAGGGCATTCCCAGGTTTTCCATTAACTGGAACTGTCAGCTAAGTGGTGGGATATTTAGATAAGGCAGTGAGGGCATTCCCAGGTTTTCCATTAACTGGAACTGTCAGCTAAGTGGTGGGATATTTAGATAAGGCAGTGAGTGCATTCCCACGTTTTCCATTAACTGGAACTGTCAGCTAAGTGGTGGGATATTTAGATAAGGCAGTGAGGGCATTCCCAGGTTTTCCATTAACTGGAACTGTCAGCTAAGTGGTGGGATAGTTAGATAAGGCAGTGAGGGCATTCCCACGTTTTCCATTAACTGGAACTGTCAGCTAAGTGGTGGGATAGTTAGATAAGGCAGTGAGGGAATTCCCAGGTTTTCCATTAACTGGAACTGTCAGCTAAGTGGTGGGATATTTAGATAAGGCAGTGAGGGCATTCCTAGGTTTTCTGTTAACTGGAACTGTCAGCTAAGTGGTGGGATAGTTAGATAAGGCAGTGAGGGCATTCCCAGGTTTTCCGTTAACTGGAACTGTCAGCTAAGTGGTGGGATATTTAGATAAGGCAGTGAGGGCATTCCCAGGTTTTCCATTAACTGGAACTGTCAGCTAAGTGGTGGGATAGTTAGATAAGGCAGTGAGGGCATTCCCAGGTTATCAATTAACTGGAACTGTCAGCTAAGTGGTGGGATATTTAGATAAGGCAGTGAGTGCATTCCCACGTTTTCCATTAACCTCTAACTAGTCACAAACAAAACAAACAAAAAGCTGACTAGCATAGATTAACTACATTAACTGGAACTGTCAGCTAAGTGGTGGGATAGTTAGATAAGGCAGTGAGGGCATTCCCAGGTTTTCCATTAACTGGAACTGTCAGCTAAGTGGTGGGATATTTAGATAAGGCAGTGAGGGCATTCCCAGGTTTTCCATTAACTGGAACTGTCAGCTAAGTGGTGGGATATTTAGATAAGGCAGTGAGGGCATTCCCAGGTTTTCCATTAACTGGAACTGTCAGCCAAGTGGTGGGATATTTAGATAAGGCAGTGAGGGCATTCCCACGTTTTCCATTAACTGGAACTGTCAGCTAAGTGGTGGGATTGTTAGATAAGGCAGTGAGGGAATTCCCAGGTTTTCCATTAACTGGAACTGTCAGCTAAGTGGTGGGATAGTTAGATAAGGCAGTGAGGGCATTCCCAGGTTATCCATTATCCATTATCCATTAATTGGAACTGTCAGCTAAGTGGTGGGATAGTTAGATAAGGCAGTGAGGGCATTCCCAGGTTTTCCGTTAACTAGAACTGTCAGCTAAGTGGTGGGATAGTTAGATAAGGCAGTGAGTGCATTCCCACGTTTTCCATTAACTGGAACTGTCAGCTAAGTGGTGGGATAGTTAGATAAGGCAGTGAGTGCATTCCCAGGTTTTCCATTAACTGGAACTGTCAGCTAAGTGGTGGGATATTTAGATAAGGCAGTGAGTGCATTCCCACGTTTTCCATTAACTGGAACTGTCAGCTAAGTGGTGGGATATTTAGATAAGGCAGTGAGGGCATTCCCAGGTTTTCCATTAACTGGAACTGTCAGCTAAGTGGTGGGATAGTTAGATAAGGCAGTGAGGGCATTCCCAGGTTTTCCATTAACTGGAACTGTCAGCTAAGTGGTGGGATATTTAGATAAGGCAGTGAGGGCATTCCCAGGTTTTCCATTAACTAGAACTGTCAGCTAAGTGGTGGGATAGTTAGATAAGGCAGTGAGGGCATTCCCAGGTTTTCCGTTAACTGGAACTGTCAGCTAAGTGGTGGGATATTTAGATAAGGCAGTGAGGGCATTCCAGGTTTTCCATTAACTAGAACTGTCAGCTAAGTGGTGGGATAGTTAGATAAGGCAGTGAGGGCATTCCTAGGTTTTCTGTTAACTGGAACTGTCAGCTAAGTGGTGGGATATTTAGATAAGGCAGTGAGGGCATTCCCAGGTTTTCCATTAACTGGAAACTGTCAGCTAAGTGGTGGGATATTTAGATAAGGCAGTGAGGGCATTCCCAGGTTTTCCATTAACTGGAACTGTCAGCTAAGTGGTGGGATAGTTAGATAAGGCAGTGAGTGCATTCCCAGGTTTTCCATTAACTGGAACTGTCAGCTAAGTGGTGGGATATTTAGATAAGGCAGTGAGTGCATTCCCACGTTTTCCATTAACTGGAACTGTCAGCTAAGTGGTGGGATATTTAGATAAGGCAGTGAGGGCATTCCCAGGTTTCCATTAACTGGAACTGTCAGCTAAGTGGTGGGATAGTTAGATAAGGCAGTGAGGGCATTCCAGGTTTTCCATTAACTGGAAACTGTCAGCTAAGTGGTGGGATAGTTAGATAAGGCAGTGAGGGCATTCCCAGGTTTTCCATTAACTGGAACTGTCAGCTAAGTGGTGGGATAGTTAGATAAGGCAGTGAGGGCATTCCCAGGTTTTCCATTAACTGGAACTGTCAGCTAAGTGGTGGGATAGTTAGATAAGGCAGTGAGGGCATTCCCAGGTTTTCCATTAACTGGAACTGTCAGCTAAGTGGTGGGATATTTAGATAAGGCAGTGAGGGCATTCCCAGGTTTTCCATTAACTGGAACTGTCAGCTAAGTGGTGGGATATTTAGATAAGGCAGTGAGTGCATTCCCACGTTTTCCATTAACTGGAACTGTCAGCTAAGTGGTGGGATATTTAGATAAGGCAGTGAGGGCATTCCCAGGTTTTCCATTAACTGGAACTGTCAGCTAAGTGGTGGGATAGTTAGATAAGGCAGTGAGGGC